>NC_064917.1:276459-324243 GCF_929443795.1 Astur gentilis | reverse complement strand
CCCCCTAAATGCCCCCCAACACCCCCCAGAAACCCTCGACTTGCCCCTGAACCCCTTAAGTGCCCCCTGAAACGCCCCGGAACCCCCTAAACACCCCCCAAGACCCCCTGAACCCCATAAATGCCCCCAACACCCCCCCTGAACTCCCTAAATTCCCCCATCACCTCCATAACCCCCCCAAAACCCCCTCCAAACCCCCCTTTAACAGTCCCCCCACACCCCAATCCCCTGCCGTAACGCCACCCTGAGCTCCCCCAACCCCCTCCTTGCACCCCAAAATTCCCCCCTCACCCCAGCCCCCCCAAATCTTACCTGCTGGGCCAGTTTGGCGGCAGCGGCCGCCAGCCCCGTCTCCACCGATGCCACCCGCGTCCCCTCCCGAACCGGGCGGCTCTGCCGGGGCAGCGTGGGGGTGACGCGGGCTGGAAAAAGGGGGGGCACCCCAAAAATTTGGGGGTTCCTGGGTTAGTTTTGGCCCCCCCAAACCTCCTTGGGACTCCAAAATCTAGCCCCAGGTCCCCCCTCAAATCACACTCACACCCTCTGGGGACCCCCCAAAACACACAGGCACCCCCCCAAAACCCCCAGCCCCCCCTCAAATCCCCCTCCACACCCCCTGTGGATCCCCAAAACCCATTTCCAGCCTCCCCATAGCCCCTCCCCTGCCCTTAGGCCCCCCCCAAAAGCCCTTCCCAGCCTCCCTGTGATGCAATCTCCCATCCCCCCCCAAAAAAGGGGGGTACCCCCAACCTTTGGGGCTCCAGGGTGCATCATCGGTGACTTTCTTCTTTTTGGGGAGCGATTTCAGAGCTGGGTCATCCTCATCCGACTCCAACGATGGATAAACTGGGGGGGGGGGGGGGCCGAGAAAATAAGCGGGGGTTGGGGGGGGATAAATATTGGGGGTCCCCCCACTATACCCCCCAAAAACTCACTGTATTCGGCGTCTTTAAAGCAAGCCCCCAAACTGTCTTGTTCGTCCATGCTGGCTTCATCCTCGCTGTCGGTACTTCGGGGGGCTGGGGGGGGACGCCGGGGACCCCCCGAAATTCCGGGACCACCCCCCCGATCAGGTCCTGAACCCCCAGACCACCAATTTGGGGGCCCCAGGGGGGTCCCCGCTGGGAGATTGGCCATGCAGAGCATGCCTTGGATGGCTTCGCGGGTGCTGGGGGAGGCGGGGGCCTCGCTGTTTTGGGGGGGGGGGGGGTGTGTTGGTTTTTGGGGGGGGCCAAGGATTGGGGGAACCCCCAAAATCCCCAGACCCCCCTCAAAAGGCTCTTAAAAGCCCCCAGGCACCCCCCTAAATTCCCAATGTCCCCCTCAAAGACCCTTGCCAGCTCCTGGGGACCCCCAAAACCCAACCCCAGCCCCACCCAACAGCCCCCCCAAACCCCTTGGGGACCCCCAAATGCCAGCTCCCCCAATAACCCCCCCAAACCCCTGGGGACCCCCAAAACCAAACCCCACCCACCCCAGAAAGCCCCCCAAAGCCCCTGGGGACCCCCCAAATCCCACAGGAATGTCCCTAAATCCCCTCCACGCTCCTTGGGGACCCCCAAACCCCAACCCCAGCCCCCCCAAACCCCACAGGAAAGCCCCTCAAACCACCCTCCACGCTCCTTGGGGACCCCCAAACCCCAACCCCAGCCCCCCCAAACCCCACAGGAAAGCCCCTCAAACCACCCTCCACACCCCTTGGGGACCCCCAAAACCCCACCCCGGCCCCCCCAAACCCCCTGGGCACCCCCCCTCACCTAAGTTGGGGGTACTCTGAGCCCCCCACTTGCCGACTGGCCTTCAGCAGGTCAAGGATGCCGGCCGCGCTCCCCCCTGCTCCCCCCTCCTCTTCCTCCGTTGTATAATCTTCCTGGGGGGAGCAGTATGGGGGGGGGGGGGTTTGAACCCCAAAACCCTCCCTGGCTCCTCCCCTCACGACATACCCCAAAATATCTCTGGGACCCCACCCAGCACCCCTCAAGAGGCACCACTGTCTTCCCAACCACCCCCCAGCACACCAAAACCACTCTGGGACTCCCCCCAGCATTCCCCCAAAACCCCCCTTGCCCCCCCAGCCCCCCCAAATGCCCCAATGCCCCCCCCCCCCCCCGCCCAGTGCCCCCCCAATCCTCCCCCCATACCTCGATATCGAAGTCGACCTCTCCCGGCTCCCGCACCCGGTTGGGGTCCGAGCAGGGTTTGGCGCGGGGGAGTTTTCGGGGGAGCCCTGGTGTGGGGGGTGGAAATTTGGGGGGGGGGGGGGTCACAAAGGGGGACGACACTCCCCAGCAACCCCAAAGTGGGATCTAGGGGGAGAGGGTGGTTAAAAGGGCATTTGGGGGGGATTAAGAGAGGATGGGGAGGACTAAGAGGTTTTGGGGTGATGGGGACGATTTGGGGGTTATAGGGGGCCCCAATTTGGGGCGGGGCCAGGAGCAGGCTGGGGGAGGGGTCATGGGGTACCCTCAGCCCCCCTGAAAGTGGGATTTGGGGGGAGGAGGTGCAGCAGGGGGGGTTAAGAGAAGATGGGGGGGAAAGCTACTTTTGGGGGGGCCAGGAGCAGCCTGGGGCGGGGTTGGGGTTCAGGGACGGTCTTGGGGTGCAGGGGGGGACGGTGTCCCAGCTCACGGGGGAGGCGGCGGGGGCCACGGCGGGGGGGGGGGTCTCATCGATCTGCAGATCCTCCTCCGAGTCCAGGTCCAGGGGGGGGCTGGGGGGCGAACAAGGGGGAGACGGGGGGACGCGGGACCCCCAACGCCCCCCCGGGCGGCTCTGACGTGACCTGGGGAGGGGGGGGGGAGAGGTTAAGTGGGGACTCCCCTGCACCCCAAAATCAATCTAAAACCTCCTTGGCACCCCAACCCCTCCCCGAAATCCCTTTGGGACCCCCCCGGTGCACCCCAAATCCCCTCAGCCCCCCCGAAACCCCTCTGGGACACCCCCCAGTCTTCCTGAGTCCCCCCTCAGCACCCCAAAACTCCTCTGTAACCCACCCAGGGCCCCCTGAAGTACCCCCCAGCCCCCAAAACCTCCTCTGGGACCCCTCCAGTGCTCCCCCAAGACCCCCCCAAAACCCTCCCTGGGATCCCCAGCCCCCCAACACCCCCCCCAGTCCCCCCAAACCCCCTCACCGGGCTCCGCCATTGGCCAGGAGAATTTGGGGGTCCCCCTCTGAATCGGGGTCTGTCTCCTCAGGGCTTGAACTGGGGGGGTCAGGCTGGGGAGGGGAGAGCACCCCAAAATTGAGACAGGGGTCCCCCAAATCCAGCCCCCCCCCCCCCCAAAAAGTGCTCCTCACCTCTTCATCCTCATCTTGGGGGGCTGGGGGGGGTTTTGGGGTCCCCCCTTCGTCAGGGGGGCGAGGAGTGGGGGGGGGCTTGCGGGGACCCCCCTTTTTGAGGGGTGGGTCTTTGAGGGGAGGTGGGACCCCCCGGGGGGGGCCAAAGGGCGACCCCGATTTCCCGGCGCTCTGCTGGAAGAGATCCTGGTGGAGGAGAGGGAGTCAGTCAGGGGATCCCAGTGCCTTCCAGTAACTCCCAGTTCTTCCTAGTAAACCCTCCCAAAGCTTCCTGACAACCCCTCAGTGCTTCCCAGTAACTCCCAGTTCCACCCAGTAACCCCAAAACCTCCTTAGCAACCCCCCAGTGACCCCCTATGATGCCCCCAGTGCCTCTGAGTTCCTCCCAGTTCCCTCCCATTGCCTCCCAGTAACCCCAAAACTTCCTTAATACCCTCCCAGCAATTCCCTACATCCCTCCCAGTGCCTCCCAGTGCCACCCTTAGCCCCTCCCAGTAACTCTCAGTCTTTCCCAGTATCTCCCAGTCCCTCCCAGTAACCTCACCTCCACCAGCCGTATCTCCTTCGCCAGCTCCTTGATGAGCTGCCCTGGCCGGACAGTTTCGGGGATCTCATGTTCGTGTTCCCCCAACACCTAATTTTTTTTTCGGGGAAGGGGTTAAAAAAAATGGGGAGACCCCCAGATGTAGACCCTCCCAACCTGGCCCCCCCAAATCGGGGCAACACCCCTAAAAATGGGGGGACCCCCCCAAGTACCTCTCCCCCCAAATGCCTGGTTGCATCCATCCATCTGATGAGTGTTATCCTCTCATAGCCCCGCCAAATCCCCCTGGAGCCCCCCAGTATCCCCAGGGGACACCCCCCAGGTGCCCCCCAAATGTAGGATCCAAAAAAAAAAAGGGGGGAATCCCCACAACCCCCACCCCCCTCAAGAAGCTTGGCTGCACCTATCCATCCCCTTCCCACTATTCCCCCTGTAGCCCCCCCAGATTCCCCCAGATCCCCCTTAAATCCCCCGGGGGCCACCCAAAAAACATCCCCCCCCTCAAAACATTGCTGCACTTAGCTATATCACCCATTATCCCCCCCGTAAGTCCCCATAGCCCCTCAATATCCCCCTGTAGCACCCCAAAATCCCCAGAAGACCCCCCCTAGGTACTCCCCTACCCCCCCAGCACCCCCCCCCCTCCCGAGCCCCCCCATTACCTCCTTGCGGGTCCAAGCCCGGAAAGCAGCCGTCAGCGCCTTGGCCCCATGCACCAGGTAGGCAGCGGGGTGCCGGCGGTTCTCCCGTAGCCCTAGGGGGGGGAAAGAAGGGACTCCAAAATTTTTGGGGACTTCCCCGAGGTGGGGTAGGGTTCGGGGACCCCCCCTCAGATGAACAAGAGCCCCCTAAAATGAGCTGAGAACCCTCAGACTACCAAGATGGGGATGGGACCCCCGGGAGACCCCCCAAAATTGGGCTGGGACCCCCACCAATTCCCCCAGAAAGGGATGGGATCCCCAGGGGACCCCCAAAACCGGGCTGTGACCCCACTGACCCGCATAGATGGGGATGGGGCCCTAAAGACCGCCCTGGGACCCCCCGGAAGAGGGTTGAGGACCCTCAAGACCCCCCAGAACTCCCCCAAGATGGGGTTGAGGACCCTCAAAACCTCCCACCATGGGGTTGAGAATCCCCAGGATGGGGCTGAGGACCCTCAGGAACCCCCCAGAATGGGGTTAAGGACACCCAAGACCCCCCAGACCACTCTGGGACCACCAGAACCCTCAAGATGGGGCTGAGGATGCACAAGGAACCTCCTGGGACCCCCAAGACCCCCCAGGACCAACCTGGGACCTCTAGAACAGGGTTGAGGTTGACCCCCAGGAACCCTCAGGACCACCCTGGGACACACAGAACCCCCAAGATGGGGTTAAGGACCCCCAGAATCCCCACTGGGACCCCCCAGAATGGGGTTGAGGGCCCCCAAGACCCCCCCGGGACCACCCTGGGACCTCCAGAACCCCCAGAACAGGGTTAAGGACCCCTAAAATCCCACAGAACCTCCCTAGGACAAGACTGAGACACCCAAAAATAGCTGGGGGGGACCCCCAAGACCCCCCCGGGACCCCCAAACTGGGGGTGGGGACCCACCTCGGAAGGTGTCCAGGAGATGCCTCCCCACGTACCAGCAGACGGTCTCAAAATTGGGGAACTTGAAGAGGTCGGCGGTGCTGAGGCGTCTCTCGATCTCGTACGCCCTTGGGGGGGGAACCGGGGGGGGACGACAGATGACACACATAAGGGATCTGGGGGGGCTATCGGGAATTTGGGGGACACCCATGGTCCCCCTACCCAGACCCACAGCATCCCACCACCCTGCTCTGTTGTGTCTCTTTGTCCTGCAATGTCTTGCCGTGGCTCATTTCCCGCCCCCCCAAATTGCTCTGCAGCTGCCCCTCCCAAAGACCCCCCCAAAAACCCTGTAGCCCCCCCAAAACATCCTACAGTCCCCTCAAAATGCCCTGCATCCCCTCAAACCACCCTGAAACCCTCCCAAAGGCCCCCAAATCACCCCAAAGCCCCCCCAAAACACACCAAAATCACTCCACAGCCCTCCCAAAACTCCCCCAAAGCCCCCGCCAACCCTTAAAACACCCTGCAGCCCCCTCCAGTCCCCCTGAAGCCCCCCAAACCACCATGGCAGCCCCCCACATTCTCCCCAAACACCACACAGTCCCCCCAAAGACCCCCCTCCACCCCCCAAAAAAACCCCAAACACTCCCCAAACCCCCAAAGATCCCCCAAACCACACTGAAGCCCCCCCCAATCCCCCTGAAAACACCCCACAGCCCCCCCCAAGCGCATCAGCCAACCCCCAAGACCCCCCCTCCCAAAAAAAAAGACCCCTACTTGAGCTGCATATCGATGTTGAGGCTGTGCAAGAAGTTCCCCCCAAAAGCCAAACAGTCGACGGGGGTCAGCACGGCGTGGATCCAACCTGCCAGGGGTGGGGAGGGGGGGCAAAATATGTGGGGTAGGAGATGGAGGAGGGGAGTTGGGGTCCCTCAGGGCCCCCCCAGATAGTTACCAGTGGGGATGAAGAGGGTCTGGCCTTGACGAAGGGGACAACGATAACAACGATCGACTTGGTCCCCAAAAAAAAGCTCGCCCTGATTTTGGGAGCTGCTCCAAGCCTCGAATAAAGCCAGGTTGGCCGCCGTGGGTCGCACCAGGTAGAAGATCTTCTCACCCTGCCGTGGGGCAGCCGTGGGGCAGGGGGAATGGGATGCACCCCAAAGTGATATAGGCACCCCAAGGAGGGGTGTGGACCCACATATGAGTCCTAAGGCCACCCTATAGACCCTCTAAACACCCTATAGCCCCCCAAATCCCCCCTAAACCCACCTTATACCCCCCTCTAGCCACCACTAACACCTCCAAATCCCCCCTAAACCCACCCTATAGCCCCCCAAATCCCCCCTAAACCCACCTTATACCCCCCTCTAGCCACCACTAACACCTCCAAATCCCCCCTAAACCCACCCTATAGCCCCCCAAATCCCCCCTAAACCCACCTTATACCCCCTCTAGCCACCCCAGCCCCCCCAAATCCCCCCTAAACCCTCTCTAGCTACACCCTATCCCCCCAAACCCTCCCTAAACCCACCTTAAACCCCTTCTAGCCACCCCCAGGCCCCCAGATCCCCCCTAAACCCCCTCTAGCCCCCCCAAATCCCCTCTAGAACCCCTTAGCCCCCCAAATCCCCCCCCCGCCATACCTTCAGGACGTGATACCAGACGGAGGTCCCCCCGAAATCAATGTGGAAGTCGGTGTAGCTGTCGCGGGCACCCATCAGACAATATTTCTGCACGCTGGGGCGTTCGCACGCCGATTCCCCCGGCCATAGGTTTTCCACCCACGACAGCTTCCGGACGATCCGTGGTGTCTCCACTAGGTTGGAAAGGCTTGGGGGGAGGGATTAAGGGGGGGTTATTGGGGTGGGGGACACAGCTGGGGGACCCCAGGTTTGGGGGAAGTGGGAGATGCTGGAAATGGGGAGATGAGGAAAGGGATGGGGATGGAAGACACAGAATTGGGGAGGGGATGCAGGGGAGAACCCCAAATTGGGGGGTCCCTGGGGGTGGGGGGACCAATGATAGGGGGGGACTCAGATTTTTGGGGGGCCCCTGAGGTAGATTGGAGCTGGAGGGGTCCCAAAGGGGACTGAGGACGGGGAAGGACCCAGAGGGGAGTGGGGATGGGAGGCAGAGCCAGAATTAAGGGGGTCCTTGGGGGGCTATTGGGGCTGGGGGCGGTATTGGGGTGGGGGACCCTCCCATGGGGTAGTGGGACCCCCTAGGATGAAGAGACCCCCTTAGGGGACCCCAAGTCTGTGGGAGGTACGAGATACGGAGAGGGGTGGAAGACCTGGAGGTGGGGAGGGGCTGGGGGAGGACTCAGAACTGGGGGGTCTCTGGGGTGGGGGGGACAGGACCCAGATTTTGGGGGGGGGGTGTCTTTGGGAGGGGACCCAGAGGGGTACCTGGGATCGGGGGGAACGACAAGGAAGATCTCTGGCGTGATGGGACACCAAGGATGCCCCATGGGGGGAGATGAGGGATGTCCTGAGAGACCAGGTTACTGGGAGGTACTGGGACATACTGGGAGGGTCCCTGGGGACACAGGACCCCCTGGGGGGTGGTGTGTGACACTGGTCCTGGGGGGGGGGGTGAGTCCCCAGGTTGGCGGGGGGGGCGGGGGCAGCACCAGGGATGTCCTGAAAACGCTGTGGGAGGAGATCAGGGGGATACTGGGACATACTGGGAGGTACCAGGACATACTGGAAAGGTCCCCAGCGGGGTATGACATCACCCACCGCGTGTCAGAGAACTCCAGGCTGATGACGTTGAGGACGCGGTCACGTCGGGCTCCCCCCAAATAGGCGACGAAATCCCCCAGGCGCATCCTGCAGTCGGCTTGTCTCCCCACATCGATGACGTCGATGATCTTCTCCGCCCCTATAGATCCGCACCCCCCCACCAAAATCCCCTATAGAAAAGTCAAGGGGGACACCCCCCCCCCCCAACCCCCCCCCCTCGAACCCCCAAAACTCACCCACATAATGTTCTACATCCCGCGGGGTGAAGGTGGGGGGGGGGTAACGTCATTCCCAATCCTTCTTTCCGGGCTACCAAGATGGGAACGCTGAAGGTTTTTTCTTCCAGGTATTCCACCGTCAGCTGGGCTCCACTCGGTCGGAGCAGCACCTCGTCGGCGCTATAGGAGGGGTATAGAGGGATGTATGCAGACCCTATAGCTCCCCAGTGTCCCTATTGATCCCCTTATAGATCCCATAGAGGCTTTTGATGGAGTCGGGAGAGGATCAGGGAGTGGTTGGAAGTTTTAAAATGGTTTTGTAGGGTTTTTTGGGAGGGTTAGTGGGTGGTGGAGCTGCTATAGAGTCTATAATGGCTTTATTGGGTTCCTATAGAGCTCAAAAACGTAGTATAAATTCTCTAAGCGCTACAACAGTTTCATAGACATTCTATATAACAGTCTAATGACTAATGGAATTCCTATAAGTCCTTTAATGGCTTCGTAGGCTTCTTACCGTAGTCTGATGGGTGATAGAACTCCTATATATGCTATAACGGCTTTATTGGGTTTCTATAGTGCTCCCATATGTGATATAAATTCTGTAACTACCGTATAGTTTAGTAAGCTTTCTATATAGCCGTATAATGCGTAACAGAGATTCTGGAACTCCTATAATGACTTCAAATTGTTTCTATGGTGGCATGACACATGGCCCAGCTTTTACAGATCCTATAATGCCTTTGTAGAACTTCTATAACATCCCAATATATAATAGAGATTTTCTGAATTCTGTAATGATTTTCTAGGTTTTCTATATAGTGACCTAATGGTTAACAAAGCTTCTATAAATGCTGTAATGGTTTTGTAGGGTTCTTATGGTGGCTTAATGAGTGGTGCACCTCTTGTAGGTTCTATAATAACTTTGTAAGACTCCTATAGTGCCCCAAAATGTGACATAGATTCCGTAAGTCCTATAATGGCCTTATAGGCTTTTTATACAGTGGCTTAATAGGCAGCAAAGATTCTATGCATTCTGTAACGACTTTGTAAGGTTCTTACAGCAGTCTGATGGGTAACAGAGCTTCTATAGATCCTATAATGGTTTTGCAGCATTCCCGTACTGTCCCAAAACATTACGTAGATTTTCCACATTCTATAATGGCTCTATAGCTTTTCTATATAGCGGTCTAATGGCTAACGAAGCTTCTATGAGTTCTATAATGGCTTTTTTGGGTTCCTGTGGGGGTCCAATGAGTGATGCAGCTCCTGTAGGGCTCCTATATGGCACCCTGATGGGTACTGTAGCTCTTATAGGTCCTATAAGGACGTTAAAGGGCATCTGGAGATGATTGGGGAGCTGCTGTAGGTCCTACAATGGCTTTGCAGGATTTCTATAGGGGCTTAATGAGTGATGCAGCTTCTATAGATCCCGTAATGGCTTTATAGAGCTCCTACAGTGCCCCAGCATATGATACACATTTTATAGCTCCTGTAACAACTTTATAAGGTTCTTATATGGTGCCCCAATAGACAATGCAGCCCCTACAGGGCCCTAATAGGCTGTACTTCCCCTATAGAGCTTCTATAGGGCCCCCATAGTACCCTAATGACCAATACAGCCCCTGTACCACTCTTATAGACCATACAGGTCACCATACTGAGCCTCCTATAGCACTGTAATAACCTACATATGTCTTAGAGAACTCTAACACAGTTCCTGTAGGGTTCTGGGAGAGCATACAGCCCGTATAGGGCTCTAAGAAACTGCAAAGCCCCTATATGGCACTACTAGAGCTCCCTTAGCATGCTGAGAAGTGGTACAGCCCCTATAGGACCCCAACAGCCCCTATAGGACCCATAGGGAGGGAAGACACCACCACACCGTATTGGCTCAGGGCTGCCTCTCTATGCGGACCAGTCCTAAACTCATACGCTGCCCTGAGACATTATAGAGCTCCCCGATGGCTCCTATAGTGGCCATAGGGCCCGTCTCTATACGTCCCCCTCACCTGGGGAAAGTCCGACCCCGTAGTTCCCGGACGAACTGGGCACTGCCAGTGCGGACAGGGCGACCTGGCTCCACCTCCGGAGGCTTTGGGGGACCCCGGCGACGCTTCACTGAGGCACATATGGATCCATATGGACCCGGGTACGTATGGACCCAGTTCCATAAAGCTCCCATATGACCAGGGATGGGGGAACCTGCCCAGCCCTGGTCCCGTATGGTTGGCAGAACCAACCCTGGTCCTATATGGTCCCAGTTCCATATGGCCCCATATGACCTGGGATGGAGGAACCAGTCCCATACCCATATGGACGTGGCCCCATATGGCTCCATACAGCCCAGAATAGGGGAATCAGCCCCAGTCCCATATGGCCCAAGATGGGGGTACCGGCCCAAGATGGGGGTACCAGCCCAACAAGACCCAGCCCCATACATCCCCCACCCAATACATCCCCAGCCCCATATACCTCTTATAAAGCCCAGACCTGATCCTATATGACCCAGATCTCATCCTATATGGTTTCATAAGGCCCAGACCCAGTCCCATATGGCCCCATAGGGGGAAACCAGCCCAGCAAGATCCACCCCCCCCTTATTGTCCCCAACCCCATAGGGCTCTATAAGGCCCAGATGTCTCCTATATGACCCTGTAAGACCCAGATCTGGTCCTATAGGACCCTATATGACCCCATAGAGAGAAATCAGGCCAGCGAGACCCACCCCCACCCCATACATCCCCAGCCCCATAGGGCCCTATAAGGCCCAGATGTCTTCTATAGGGCCCTATAAGGCCCCATAGGGGGAAACCAGCCCAGGGAGACCCCCCCAGCGCCCTCCCCATGTCCCCAACCCCAAAGGTCCCTATAAGGCCCAGCCCTGGTCCCATATAGCGCTATAGGGGACTCACTGACGGAGGGGCCGTGCAGCACCTCGCACTTGGGGCAGTGGTAGAGGTCGATCTCGGCCGCCGCCTCCTCCTCCACCCCCACGCAGCTGCGGAGGACCCACACTTCAGGTCTCCCAGTACCTCCCAGTAACCCCCATTACACCCCAGGCCGCACAACCCCAGGCACAGAGGTCCCAACGCACCTCCCAGTTACTCTCAGTTTGCCCAGCACCCTCCAGTAACCCTCCCAGTAACCCCCAGAGCCCTCCCAGTACCTCCCAGTCCCTCCTCCTCATCCCCCAATCCTCCCCAGCTACCCCCCAATCCCCTCCTAGTTCATCCCAGTAGCCTCCCTGTCATCCCAGTCTCCCTCCTCACCCCCCAATGCCCCCCAGTGCATCCCAGTCCCCCCTCCTCACCCCTCCAGTCCTCCCCAGCTGTCTCCAGCCTCTCCCAGTGCCCCCCAGTCCCTCCCAGTCCTCCCCAGTAGCCCCCCAGTGCCCCCAGACTCCTCACAGTGCCCCCTCCTCACCCTCCAGTCCTTCCAATCTGCTCCCCAGTGCCCCTCAAGTCCCTCCCAGTAGCCCCCCCAGTGCCTCCCAGTACACCCTCCTCACCCCCCAGTCCTCCCCAGCACCTCCCAGTAGCCCCCCAGTGCTCCCAGACTTCTCACAGTGCCCCGTCCTCACCCTCCAGTCCTTCCCAGCTGCTCCCCAGTGCCCCTGAAGTCCCACCCAGACCCCTCCCAGACCTCCCTCCTTACCCCACAGTCCTCCCCAGCACTCCCAGTGCACCGCCAGTGCCTCCCAGTCCTCCCCAGTAGCCCCCCAGTGCCCCCAGACTCTTTCCAGTCCCTCCCAGTCCTCCTCAGTAGCCCCCCAGTGCCCCCCAAGTCTCTCCCAGTACCCCCCAGTCCCTTGCGAACTCCTCCCAGTCGCCTCCCAGTGCCCCCTCCTCACCCCCAGTACCTCCCAGTGCCCCCCCCCAGTCCCCCACCTGCCGTGGAACCAGTCCTGGCAGCCATCACACTCGATCATGAAGCGGGTGACATCGTAGGGCAGCCGGCACAGGCAGTATACGGGTACCGAGGCCATGCCCCCCACCCCAGCCCCTATAGGGGCACCCCTGACCCTACAGACCCCCTCCCACACCCCTATAGACCCCCCCAACCCTGTCTCCCAGCCCAGGACATCCGCCCCGCTGTCCTATAGATCCCTATAACCCCCTTCCAGTGACCACCCCCCTATCAAACGCTCTCTTTTGGCTTTTCTAGAGGTGACCCCCTATAGAAATTCCTCCCCTATAGCCACCCACCCCCCTTTAATGCTTCCCTATATGCTCCCCACCCCGTGGGGGGCAGCTGAGTCTCCCTATAGGGACTTAAGAGACACAACAACCCCCCTACACAGATCTATAGGGACCAGGAACACCCCCCCCCCCCCAGAGACCTATAGGGTCTCCCCAGCTCTATAAGGCCCTGGACTACCCCCAAAAGGGCCTATAGGGTCTTGGGACACTCCCCTCAAGGGTCTATAGGGTGTCCACGGCTCTATAGGGCCCTGGGCTCCCCCCAGAAATTCCTATATGGTCTCCTTTGCTCTATAGGGCCCTGCCCCCCCTCAAAAGAGCCTATAGGGCCTCCATAGCTCTATAGGACCCTGGGACACCCCCAAAAGATCCTACAGGGCCCTAGGGCACCCCCTAAAAGGCCCTATAGGGTCTCCCAGCCTCTATAGGTCCCTGAGACCCCCCCACAAACGCCTACAGGGCCCTAACCCCCCACCCCCACAAAAGGGGCCTGTAGGGCCCCAGGCCCCCTCCAAGTGCCTACAGGGCCCCGAGCTCCCCTAAAGGGCCTATAGGGCCCCAGCACCCCCCTCCCCCGGCTCTATAGGGCCCTACCCCCCCTCAAAGGCCTACAAGGCCCCGGGCTCCCCGCGAGGCCTACGCGTCCCCCACCGCCACCTCCCAACTAGGCCGCAGGCCCCACCGGCCAGGCCTGAGGCCTCTCCCGGCCGTTCCACCGCCACCTCCCGGTTACCGCCGCCCGTTCCCGGCCCGGCCCCGGTTCCGCCGCCGCCGCCGCGGCTCCTGCCCGGCTCCGGCCGCCCGATAAAGTTTTATTCAAACGCGGAAACTGGGAGGGAGAGGGCGGGGCCGAGGCGCCATTTTGACCGCGTCGCGACGCCATCTTGAGAAGGGCGCGGACGCCATCTTGAGAAGGGCGAGCCCACCCACCTCCCCATAGGCGGTGCATTGGGGGGGGGGGGGGCGGCGCCATCTTGAGGCGGGAGCCGCCATCTTGGGAGTGGCGCCACGCTTTTATTTCTCTGTTTTGGGTTTCTTTTACGAACTTTATAGTAATTTCCCCCCCAAAATTAAACATCTTCCTCGTCCCCAGAACTAGAACACACAGGAATTCACCCCAAAACCTCGCTGTCTGGTGAAGGGTGAGGTAGATGGGCAGAAAACATGAAGAAATGACCCAAAAATGGGCTGGGGGGGGGGGGGGGGGGGGGGAAAGTGGGGGAGGGGCAGTCGTACCAGTACGACCCGGAGGGGGGAGGGGGTCACCAGTAACACCAGTATGGCCAGTTCCCCCACACCCCCCACCACGGCTGTGTTAAGGAATCCCAGACCTGCGGGGGGCGGGTTGGGGTGAAATATGGCAGTTTGGGGGTTCCCAGTGGTTTTGGGGGCAAAACCAGGGATTTGGGGGCAAATGAGGGGGTGAGCGAGGGGTTGGGGTTCAACCGATGGGGTTTTGGGGTGAAATGAGGCTGGTTTAGGGTTAAAAATTGGGGTCACCTCATGGGGGGGCAAAAAGGGGGATAGGCCCAAAAAAGGGGGGTTGGGGGTGAAATGAGGTGATTTAGTGGCTGAAAAGTGGGCTCATCTCATGATGGGGCAAAACATGGGGGGTTTGGGTGGGAAATTAGGTGATTTGGGGGCCAAAAAGTGGGGTCATGCCATGGGGGGCGGGAGGCCGCAAAAAAGGTGGTTTTGGGGTGAATCGATGTGATTTTGGGGCCAAAAAGTGGGGTCACCTCATGGGGGGGGGGGCTAAAAAGGGGCAATAGGCCCAAAAAAGGAGTTTTGGGGTGAAACAGGGTGATTTGGGGGCTGAAAATTGGGGTCATTGCATGGTAGGGGGCAGGCCACAAAAAAGGGGGTTTGGGGGCAAAACAAAGTGATTTTGAGGGTGAAAACTGGGGTCAACCCCCGGGGGGGGGCATCAGACCCCCCAAAAGGTGGATTTTGGGGTAAAATGAGGCAATTTCGGGGATAAAAATTGGGGTTCACAACAGGGGGGCCAAACCAAGGAGGGGGGTGAAATGAGGCAATTTGGGGACCGAAAATCGGGGTCACCCGGGGAAGGAAATATGGGAAGGGGGGGGTGGCACCCAAAATAGGGGAGGTAGGGGGTAAAACAAGGGGATTTGGGGAAGGAGCAGTGGTTTTAGGGTACCGGCCCCCCCCCTTCACTCAGCCCCTGGTGGGAGGGGGCTGCCCCCCCCATGGAGGTTGGTTTTGGGGGGGGGGTACCACTCCCCATTTTGGGGGGGTCATCCGGGCGCCGCGGAGGGTGGCCACCCACGACGAGGTCCCCTGTGGGATTTGGGGGGGGGGGGAAGGAGGTGTTTAGATATTGAGGACCCCCCCAGCACCCCAAAAAGGGGGTTAAGGGGGCCCCCCCCTTTACCTGGGCTCGGGCCGTATCCTGCACCCACTCATCCACCAGCCGGTGCAGGTCATCGGTGAAAAGCCCCTTTTTTTGAGGGGCTGGGGGGGGGTTTGGGGGGGCTGGGGGGGTTATGGGGCCTGTAAGGGGGAGGGGAAGGGGTTCGGGGGACGACCCAGGCATCGTGAGTGTTGGGGAGGTGGGGGGGAGCACCCCAAATCTCCTCTGTAGCCCCAGATCCCCTCCCACAGCACCCCAAAACCCCTGTACCCCCAAACCCCCTTGCCAGAGCACCTCAATGCCCCCCTGCACCCCAAAACCCCTCCCTCCCCCAAAACCCCTTCCCCAGACCATGGTGCACCCCAAAAGCCCCCCCTTGCACCCCAAAACCTCTCCTTGGAGCACCCCAATACACCTTCCTGCACCCCAGCCCACCCCTTGCACCCCAAAATCCCCTCGTTAAACCATAGAGCACCCCAAAACCCCCTTCCAGTACCCCAAATCCCCCCTTGCACCCCAACACCCCCCCTTGCATCCCAATACCCCTCCCTGCACCCCAGAACCCCCCACACCCCAAACCCCTCTCCCCAGAACATGGAGCACCCCAAAACCTCCCTTGTACCCCCACCCCCTTCTTTGCACCCTAAAACCCCTTCCTGCCCTTCAAACCTGTCATTGTCGCACCCCTTCCCCTTCCTCTTCCCTTGGCACCCCGAAGCCGTCGAGGGGATCCCCCGGGGCAATGATGAGGGAGTCCCCCATAATCCCCTGGGGGGGGTCCCCCAAATTTTGGGGGGTCCCCCCGAGCTTCTTTTAGGGCACGGAGACGCCCGTGCAGCTCCTGCAGCTCCTTGTCCTGCTGCGCCCGTAACGTCACCACCTCCTGGATATGCCTATTTTGGGGGGGGGTTGGGGGGGTCAGGGAGAGTACCCCAATATTGGGGGGCCCCCCTAAAACCCCCCTGTGACCTCCCAACTTACTTTTCCCGCAGCCTTCGCAGCTCCACCCGTAAATCTTCGTCTTCAGGGTCCGTCTCCCCGTCGCTGCTCATGGGGGACGATGGGGATCCGGGGGGGCGGGGAGGGGCTCCTGGGGGATGGGGGGGTCCCCCCACCCCCCCACTTTCACTTTCCGAGCTGGGATCCCCCCAATCGCCTTCAGTTTCAGGGGGGTCGGTCGATTCGGGGTTTATTAGCAGCTGGGGTGCGGGGGGATAATAGAGGCAATACGAGCCGAATGGGGGGTGAGGGGGGGAGGATTTGGGGGGTCCCTGGTGATGTTGGGGGGTCCCAGGGGCAGTTTTGGGGTCTCTGGGGCAGTTTGGGGGGTCCTGGGGCAGTTTTGGAGTCCCTGGGGTAATTTGGGGGGTCCCTGGGGCAGTTTGGGGGTCCCTAGGGGTAATTCAGGGTGTCTCGGGGGTAATTTGGGGGGTCCCTGGGGCAGTTTTGGGGTCTCTGGGAGGCAGTTTAGGGGGGTCCATAGAACAATTTGGGGGGTCCATAGGGGGGTGCTCCCCCCCGGGGACCCCCTCCAAACACCCACCTGGCAATTCCCCCGCCGGGGGGGATCCCCAAATTCCTCCACCTCCCCTGTGGAACAAGGGGGGGGGCATAGAGAGGGGGGTAAATGGGGGGATACATATGGGGGGTATACATGGGGGGACATAAATCGGAGGCTGTAAATGGGGGTGATAAATGGGGGGGCTATAAATGGGAGTGATAAATGGGGGGTACAAGTGGGTGGACACCCCACCCTACCTGGCTGGGGGGGTCCCCCCGCAGTCGGGGGGGGCTGCCGGAGCCGCCGGGCCCAACTTTTGATCTTGCGCCCCCAGGTCTTCTTGCTGACGGGGTTTTTCAGGCGGGGGCAATTAAACCCCAGGGCAAAATAACTCCCCCCAGCGGTGGGACGGCCTGGGGTCCTCTCCGTTGGGGGGTCCTGCAGAAACAGGGTGCTGAGGTGGTCGCCAGCCCCCCCCCAAAATGTCGGGGGGGGCAGTGGGTTGGGGAAAATCATGGCTGGTCTTTGAGGGACATCAAGGTCTTAGGGGTTGAGGGACACCAAGGTCTCGGGGTTTGGGGATGGTCATTGATGGTCCTTGAGAGACACCAAGGTCTTGGGGGTTAAGGGACATCAAGGTCCTGGGGTTTGGGGATGGTCATCGATGGTCTTTGAGGGACACCAAGGTCTTGGAGCTTGGGGTTTCAGGGACGCCAAGGTCTTGGGGCTTGGAGTTTCAGGGACACCAAGGTCTTGGGGTTTGGGGTTTCAGGGACACCAAGGTCTTGGGGGTTGAGGGACACCAAGGTCCTGGGGTTTGGGGACAATGGTCTCCAATCCTCAATGGACACCAAGGTCTTGGGGTTGGGGACTGTCATCTCTGGTCTTTGAGGGACACCAAGGTCTCAGGGTTTGGGGATGGTCATCTCCAGTCTATGGGGGATGTCCAAGTCTTGGAGTTTGGGGACAGTCACCTCTGGTCCCATGGTTGCATCCTGCTCCCAAGCTCCGATGGCGACTGTCTCCAGTCCTTGGGGGATGTCCAGCTCTTGGGGTTTGGGGACAATCGTCTCAGGTCCCCATGGTCCATCCTGCTCCCAAGCTTCGGTGACAATTGTCCCCTGTCCTTGGGGGACACCCAGGTCTTGGTGTCCAGGGATGATGGTCTCTGGTCCTTGATGGTCATCAAGCTCTTGAGGTTTGGGGACAATCATGTCTGGTTGCCCAGGTCCATCCTGCTCCCAAGTGCTGGTGTCAGTTGTCCCTGGTCCTTGGGGGACACCAAGATTTTGGGGTTTGGAGATGATCATCTCTGGTCCCATGGGTTCATCCAGCTCTTGAGGTCCGGTGACAATTGTCCCCAGTCCCCTGGGTCCATCCTGTTCCCAAGCACCCATGACCATTGTCCCCAGTCCTTCAGGGACACCTGGGTCTTGGGGTCCGGTGACGATCATCTCCAGTCCTTTGGGGACACCAAGGTCACAGGGTTCAGGGACAGTCATCTCCTGTTCTTGAGGGACACCAAGCTCATGGAGTTTGGGGACAATTGTCTCTGGTCCCTTGGGTGGGTCCAGCTCGTGGGGTTTGGGGACGTTCATCTCCTGTCCTTGGGGGACACCCAGGTCACTGGATTTGGGGACAATCATCTCTGGTCCCCCAGGTCCATCCTGCTCTAACGCTCCAGTAATGACCGTCCCTGGTCCTTGAGGGCCACCTGGTTCTTGGGGTCCGGTGACAACCATCCCTGGCCCTTGAGGGCCACCAACATCTGGGCCCACATCCACCTCACCACTGCGGGATGTCCCCAAGGCTCTTCGGTTGGGTGGGGGTCCTCCAGGACCTGCAAGGAGGTGAAACCCCCCCAAATCCATGGAGGTTGTGGGGGAGGGGAGGACACTGGTGTGTCGTCATGTGTCCCCCCCCCGCCACGTCCCCTCTAGGGTGACCCACCGGTGGCTTCCCGGTTCCTGATGGTCTGGTTGATGCAAAACCTCCAACGACCGACGGGGGATGACTGGGGGGCACCTTCTCCTGGGGGGGGAGGGGTGAGGGTGGTCAGGGTGGGGGGGGATGACCCCACGCCTGCCCCTTCCCCTCCCCCGCTACTCACCACCACCTGCTTGTTCAGGAGGTCCTGCCTGTGGGGAGACACATTTGGGGGGGGTGTCAACTGGTGGGGGTGGACCCAGGTGTCCGGGGTGGGGGTAAGGGTGGGGCACCTGGGGGTCCACGGGGGGGCCACCAAGGAGCCCTCGCGCCCGCGCCACGATGGCCTTCAGCTCTTCCACGAACTTCTCCCGCTCGCCCTCCAGCACGAAGTTGTCCTCAACCTTGAGGGTGGGTTTGGGGACATTTTGGGGGATGACACAGGACACCCCACGTTAATTTGGGGGGACTTAGGGGGGGAGGAGGAATTTTGGGGCTTGGGGGAGAGGGGGGGATCACCATATAGCAGGCGATGTCCTCGGGAGCATCCCCATCGGCATCAAACTTGAAGGTCACCATCTTGCTGTCATGGGTCTCCAGCTGACACTCCACTGTATTGTCCCCAGGGGATGAGACCTAAAGGGTTGGGGACATGAGTTATGGGGTGTCCCTGTCCCCCCCCCCCTCCAAAAAAAAGTCCGTCCATGTCCCCCCCCCCGCCCCTGACCTGGAGGACGGTCAGTTGGAAGCGAGGAACCCTCTCTGGGCGAGGGCAGGAGGCTCGGCGTTGCCGGACACGGTCGGGTTTGGCACCGGAAGGTTCAGGGACGGTGGTGGCCTCAGGGACGCGGAGGAAGGGCACTGGCTCCGAAGGGTTGGTGGCAGACGGCGGGGGATCGGCGTGCAGGGACGGGTCTTCGGGTTGTGGACCTGCTGGGAGGGTGGGGAGCGGCGGTGGTGGCATCCCTTGGGTTGGTGGCATCCCAGATGTTGGTGGTGGCATCCCGGATGGTGGTCGCATCACTGGAGCTGGTGACATCCCCATGGTTGGTGGCATCGCTTGAGCTGGTGGCATCCCAGATGGTGGTGGTGGCATTACTGGAGCTGGTGACATGCCTGGAGCTGGTGACATCCCCATGGTTGGTGGCATCACCGGAGCCGGTGACATCCCCATGGTTGGTGGCATCCCTTGGGCTGGTGGCATCCCTTGGGCTGGTGGCATGCCAGACAGTGGTGGCATCCCCACGGTTGGTGGCACCCCTGCAGCTGGTGGCAAGCCAGTTAGCGGTGGCATCCCCACAGTTGGTGGCATCCCAATGGTTGGTGGCATCTCTGGAGCTGGTGGCATCCCTGTGGTTGGGGCCATCGCCACGGTTGGTGGCATCCCTGGAGCAGGTGACACTCCCACTGTTGGTGGCATCCCTGGGGTTGGCTGTGGCTGCATGGTGGGGATTGGCTGTGGTGGCATCCCAGCTGGTGGTGGCATCCCTGGAGCTGGTGGCATCCCTGGAGTCAGCTGCGGCTGCATGGTGGCCACCAGTTGTGGTGGCATCCCTGGAGCCGGTGACAACCCTGGCACCAGCTGTGGCTGCATGGTGGGGACTGGCTGTGGTGGCATCCCTTGGGCTGGTGGCATCCCTGGAGCTGGCTGCAGCTGCACGATGGGGACCGATTGAGGTGGCATCCCTGGAGCTGGTGGCATCCCTGGAGGTGGTGCTGGCATCCCTGGAGGTGGTGGCATCCCAGTTGGTGGTGGCATCCCAGTTGGTGGTGGCATTCCTGGAGCTGGTGTCATCCCCGGAGCTGGTGGCATTCCTGGAGCTGGTGGCATCCCTGGAGCTGGTGGCATTCCAGTTGGTGGTGGCACCCCTGGAGCTGGTGACATCCCCGGAGCCAGCTGCATGCCGGGCACTGCTGATGTCATCACCGGACCCGGCGCCCCAGGAGCTGGTTGCAGCCGTGCGACCACCACTGATGACATCCCGCGGCTCTGCGTCACACCGACCCCCAGCTCCCCATCAATGCCGGGTGGCTCTGGCACTGCCGTGGTGGCACCTCCAGTGACATCTGTTGATGTGCCCTCCACCCCGTAGGTGACCTGGGGGTCAAGGTGCTGCGGTGGGCGGTGGTGCCAATGGTCCCCAACCCACCCCGGCGTGACGGGGACTTACCGGCACCTGCAAGGGGATGGGACGGCCACAAGTAGGGGATGCCCCATCTTGGGGGGGTCCTGGTGACCCTCGTTGGTAGCACCCAAGGAGCTGTGGCGTGGGCTCAGGCGCCCCAGTGAGACAACAGGTGCTGGTGGCATCTGAGATGGGGCCGTTCTCCAAGAGCCCCTCACCTGCTGAGGAGCAACCAGGGTAAGCAATTTTGGGGGGCCACCAGCCATGGGGTGGAAGCTGGGAATCTCACCGGCAGTGGGAGGCTGTTGCCGGAGCAGCTGCTGCCGGACGTGTTGGTCCACCTCTGTATCCTCATTTTCAGGGAGCCCACGACCTTCTGCTTGCTTCTTCTCCCGCGTCTTCCTCACCAATGTCAACCGGTCTCGGATGGATTTGGCGACAGCTTTGGAGTCGCTTTCATGGAAGAAGCCAGATTTCACCTGGTTGGGGGAGAAAATGGGGTGTTTGTGGGGAGCAGGTCATGGTGAACTTGGAGAACTGTTGCCTTTGGAAGGGTTGAGAGGCCAACCGTAGGGTTCATTGGTGAATTTTGGGGTGTCATTGACTTTGGAAGGGGTTCAAGATGAAGTTGAGAGGCCAACCGTAGGGTTCATGGTGAATTTAGAGGATCGTTGGCTTTGGAAGGGGTTCAAAATGAGTTTGATGGGCCAAATGTGGGGTTCATGGTGAATGTTGGGGTGTCATTGACTTCAGGAGAAGTTTAAGATGAATTTGAGGGGCCAACTATAAGAGTTCAGGCTGAATTTTAGGAAGTCATTGACTCTGGGAGAGGTGCAAATTCAACTTGGGTTTGTGATGAATTTGGAGGTTCTTTGACTTCAGGAAGGGTCAAGACAAGTTGGAGGGGCCAAGCCCAGAGGGGTTTTGGGGTCCCCCACCAAGGGTTTTCAGCCCCCAAACGCCACCCCTGGACCCCTGCGCCACTCACCATCTCATAGGCCACCTCCTCGGGGACATCGGCCTCCAGGTTGAAGCTGAACTCAATGGCCTCATTGTCCTTGTGCTTCCCCTTCAACTTCTTGGGGTCCTCCACCCAAAGCCGGAGAGCCAAGGAAGAGTCGAACCCCCCGTCGTCCTCCGCCAGCTCCACGCGTAACCCCGTGTCCTCGGCGAAGAAAGCGTGGTTCAGCAGGTCACGGATGGAAAGCCTGTGGGCGAGGGCATGGTCAACAGCAAGGCATCACCTAGGAGGTCCTCACGCAGCATCCCTGCTTCTCCCACCTCTCTGCCTTGTTCTGCCGGATGCAGCCTTCGATGATCTCCTTCACCTCCAGGTCTGTCACCTTGTCAAAGCTGGCCGGCTTGATGCCCTACAAGAGGAAGAACCACGGTGACAATGCCACCACCATGGTGGTGGAGGGTGTTGGCACACACCAGCAAGACCGGGAACCCACGCTGGTGACTTTGCGGTAGATCTGGGCAGCGTTTTGGCACTCGGAGTAGGGATATTCAGAGGTGCCCATCTCCAACATGCACATCCCGAAGGCGTAGACGTCCACTGACTCATCATAACGTTCCTCGTACATCTCTGGTGCCATAAATTCCGGCGTACCTACGGGATGGTCGGTGAGACCCATCAACGGGTGACCGGTGGGCGCGCTTCGGCACGGCGGGTCTTACCGATGACGCTCTTGGCGAAGGAGGTCCGCATCAGGGTGGCCAAACCCAAATCACCGATCTTGACAGAACCCGTGGGGCCAGTGATGAAGATGTTGTCGCACTTGAGGTCCCGGTGAATGATGGGTGGCGTACGGGTGTGGAGAAAGTGGAGACCCTTCAAGATCTGCCGGCACCAGCTCCGTAACACCTTGGGCTTCATCACCTTGAACCTCTTGAGATACCTGTGGGACAGGATATGCTGACCCGCCATCATCTCCCCAGCTTTGCCATGCCCACATGCCACAAAACACTGTCACTCACGTCTTGAGGGTGCCAGAGGTCATCAGTTCGGTGACAAGGACAATGCACTTCTTGCCCTTGACTGTGGACTCCCAAGAGTCGTAGAAGCGGACGATGTTAGGGTGCTGCAACCCCTTCAGCATCTCTGCTTCTTCCTTGAACCGTTGTTGCTCCACCTTGGTCAACTTGCGGTCCTGGTAGAGTCGCGGGGCCGGGGGGGGCAGGACCAACGTCAAACCCACCCCAGATTCAAGTATCATCATCATCAGTTGCCATCACCAGCCAAGCTGAGTGGCAAACCCCATCCTGCTGCGCCGCAAAGCTCTTTCAATTCCCTGCGGACCATTTGCCGCTCGTTAAAAGAGGCCGTAATTAATTCAGCGTGGCCTCGTGCCCAACATCAGGAGCTGCCAGGATTCACTGGTGCCTTGGGATGATGAATTTAAGAGTTTTGGGAATTAGTTTTGAGGGTACGTTGAGGAATCCAGCAACGTAAAAGGGTAATTAATAAATTTGGCAGATAAATGGACAAATCTGGGGTGAATTGAAAAGATTTGGGGGTGCTTAGAAGGGGACCTTGCGCATAGGGGTGGCATCAAGGACTTTGGAGGAATGAACGTGGGATACGTTGAGGGGTCAGAAGGGTTAAACAAGAGAATCGATGAGCTGGAGGGGCCAACCGTAGGGTTCATGGTAAATTTGGGGGGGTCATTGGTTTTGGGAGGGGTTCAAAATGAGTTGGGGAGGGCAACCACTGGGTTCATGGTGAATTTGGGGGGATTATTTGGTTTGGGGGGAGGTCACTGATGAATTTGAAAGGCCAACCATAGGGTTCGTGGGTGAATTTGGGGGGGGTCATTCACTTTGGAAGGGGTTGAAGATTAACTTGAGGGGCCAACCATAGGGTTCATGATGAATTTTGGGGTGTCATTGACTTTGGAAGACCTTCAAGATGAAGTTGAGGCATCAGCACTGGGTTCATGGATGAATTTGGGGGTGTCATTGACTTTGAAAGGGGTTCAAGATGAAGTTGAGGGGCCAACTGTTGGGTTCATGATGAATTTTGGGTCGTCATTGATTTTGGAAGGGGTTGAAGAAAAGTTTGAAGGGCCAACTGTAGGATTCACAGTGAATTTTGGCACGTTGTTGACTTTGGAAGAGCTTCAAGTTGAATTTGAAAGACCGATCACAGGTTTCCTGGGGAATCATTGACTTTGGAAGAGCTCCATGAGGAATTTTGGATACCGCCTGCCTTTTTAAGACCGGTTAATTAACCCACCCCCCTTTAATGAAGCCAGGCCCTGGCCCCCCCAAAAAAGGGACCAGTTTGGGGGCTCACCTGGAGCTCACACCAAGCCACCTCCACCCAAGTATCGGTGTCGAAACCCTTGAAGACTGTCTTGAAGGCTCCACGTCCCAACTCGATGTCGAACTTGAGGAACCTTCCCCCCGGCGAAGTGGCCACTGCCTTCATCTCCGCTTCTTCTTCCGCTTCCTCCCTTCCCCCAGCGGCCCCCCGAAATTCGAGGTCTCCCCGAAATTCGAGATCACCCCGAAATTCGAGGTTACCCCGAAATTCTGGGTCTCCTCCGTCACTTGGTGAGTCTCGTTCTTCATCCTCCAATAACTCTACGCTCTTCCGGAAGAAGCGTTTTGGGGGGGCGGGGGGGGATGCGGGGGCTTTGGGGTCCCCCAAATCGGTGGCCATGGTTGTCCTCACCCACCCCCACCCCCCCTTAAATACTGGGGTGCACTGAGGGGGACCCCACCCCCAAATAAAGAGGTTCCCAAGAGTGGCTTGGTTGACCCTATGGATCTATGGGAGGGGTGGAAGGGGGGACACACAGGTGTCTGGGTGGGGGTGGGGTTTTGGGGGGGTCCCCAATGGGGTTACCTCGATTTTGGGGGTGTTGTGTCCCCCCCCTTGGTGTCACCGGTGATGGCGGCGTCTCCCCCCCCCCCTTATGGGGGGACCTGTTGGGGAAACAAAGAGGCTTCGTTAAGCAGGGGGAGGGGTGATTGGGGGGAGGGGTTAATTAATTGGGGGGAGGGGTTAATGAGGGGGGTTCCCAAAATTCTGGAAGGGGGGTGGCTCCCCCCCTCTGGCCTCCTCTTCCTCCAGAGGAAGGACTCCTGAGTGCAGGTGGCTTCCCCCCCCCCGCCTAGATCCTATAGGTACCCCAGCCCCCACCCACCCGCTATGGGATCTATAGGTACCCTGTGGGCATAGCCCCACCCCCACCTCTAGACCCACCCTGTACCCCTCCCCCTATAGCCCCCATAGGTGCCATAGACCCTATATGTCCCCTAGCTGTGGTGTATGCCCAGTTCCGACCAGTACCCACCCTCTATAGCCCCCGTATGTCCCCCCCAACCCCCTGTAGCCTGTGTACCCCCATATCCCCTATAGGCACCATGTGCCCCACAGCCCCTATAGCCCCCATATATCTCAATACCCCCTATAGCCCCCATGTAGCCCCCCACCCCCTATAGCCGCCATATGTCCCCCACATATCTCTATACCCCCTATAGCCCCCATATGTCCCCCACGTATCTCAATAACCCCTATAGCCCCCATACGTCCCCACCCCTACAGCCCCCGTATATTCCCTACTCCTATATATATACACTCCTATAACGCTTTCATGCCCCCACACACCCTATAGCCCCCGTGCACCCCCCACCCCCTATATCCCCCATATGCACCCCCACTCCCTATAGCCCCTTTATGCCCCCACATCCCCTATAGCCCCCATATGCCCCCCCCACCCCCTATAGCCCCCCTACACCCTCGTATCCCCTCCAGCCCCCGCGTGCCCCCGGCTCCCCCAGGAGTCCCTCTACACTCCCCCCACCCCCTATAGCCCCCATAGGCCCCCCCCCGCCCCCCATAGCCCCCCATACGCCCCGCTCCCCTCCCACCCTCCCCCCGCCCCTCCCGCTCACCTGCGTCACGTGACCGCCGCCGCGCGGGGGCCGCCGGGAACTGTAGTCCTTTCCGGCCTCCCCCCTTTAGCCCCGCCCCGTCCCTCCCTCGGCCACGCCTCCTCCACCCCCCTCCCCTCTTTTCCCTTCTCCCCATCTCTCGCTCGGCGCTCGGCTGGCGTGGCCGCTCGGTGAGCTCGGCGCTCGGTTGGCGGGGTCTGCGTAGACGTCGTAATGGCGGCCCCCGGGTTAGAAGAAGGGGGCTTGTTCGCCCAGGGGGTGCGGGCGGTGCTGGGCGGCTGGGCCGCGCTCCAGGTGGGCGAGGGGAGCACGGGGGGGCGGCCCAGTGACCCGGGGGGGGGAGAGGGGCCACTTTGGGGACCCCCTCAGTGATGCTGGAGGAGGGGAGAGGCCATTGCTTGGGGCTGGGGGCGGAGGAGCCACTTCGGGGACCCCCCCAGTGATGCCAAAAGGAGGGGGGGAGGGGGGAGGAGCCCCCAAAATGACCCGGAGTGGGGGAGGGGCGTGTCCCCAACCGCCCACCCTGCCCCCCCCCCCCCCCCAGCTGGCGGTGGCCCACGGTTTTGGGGGCCCCCAGAGCCCCGAAAAAGCGACGTGGTTGGCGGGAGCTCTGCAGGAGTTTTTCGCCCAAAATGGTAAGCCGCGCCCCTCCCCCCACCCGGGGTGGCCCCGCCCCCAGGTGACCACACCCGGGGTGGCCCCACCCCCAGGGGTGGGGGTTGACCACACCCCCTTCCCTTCCCCCCCCAACAGCAGAACTGCGGGAGGAGGAGGTGGAGGAGTTTTTGGCCGAGGTGATGGATAACGAGTTCGACACGGCCGTGGAGGATGGCAGCCTGCGGCAGGTATAGACCAGTCTAAACCAGTGTGCACCAGTATGCTCCCACTCATCCCTAGTCACTCCAGTACAACCCAGTCTCCCCCCCCCCTCCCCCCCCCCAGGCTCTTACTAGCACTCTCCAGTCTCCCTTATCCCATCCCAGTCCTCCCTCAGTAGCTCCCAGTATAAACCAGTATGCCCCCAGCCCCCAGTATATCCCAGTGCCCTCCCAACCCCACCAGTCTGTCCCAGTGTATCCCAGTCTCCCTCCCAGTCTATCCCATCCCCCTCCCAGTCTATCCCAGTCCCTCCCAGTAACCCCCAGTCTCCCCTCAGGTCAGCCGGGAGCTGGTGACTCTCTTCGCCCAGGCCAGCCGGGGGGACACAGGGGGGGTGGGGGAGGCCCTGGGGGCTCTGGCTCGCCGGGGCCCCGCCCTCCAAGCTGCCCTGGCCACCGCCCACCTGGAGGAAAGCCCCGCCCATGCCCCACCCACACCTGAGGGACACACCCACCCCCCTGGGACCACCCCCCCCCACCAGGAGGGGGAGGAGGGGAGCAGCGAGGAGGAGGAGGAGGAGGTAAGCACGATGATGTCATCGAAATGGGTGGCGATGTGCTGGTGATGTCATTTTATAGGGCGGGCTCTGATGATGTCATTGGGGGACACTGATGGTGTCGTTGAGGTGGGGGAGTGGTGGTGATGATGTCATCAAACTGGGGGGAACATGCCCCTGGGGTGCGTGGGATGGGAATGATGTCATCAGACTGAGGGGGGGAAACACTCCCCTGGGATGAGGGAGCAGCGATGATGTCATTGAGCTGGGGGGGGGGGGGGGAACCGCTCACCCTGATGCTGTCACCAAAGGGGGGATGTGGCAGACTGATGATGTCATTTGACACACCGATGATGTCATTTCCCCCCCCCCCAGGCGATGGAGTGTGGGACCCCCCCGCCCCCCCCCCGACGGCTGGACCCTGGTGCGGAGGCGGCGACGATGAGGGGGGAGGGGAATAAAGGGCCCCCCCCGATTTGGGGGGTGGCGGAAAGAGGATTCGTATTCCAGTTGCCTCGCAGTGCCTCCCAGTATAGTCCAGTCCCCTCCCAGTGCTCACTCTCTCCCTCCCAGTACAGCCTTGTCCCTTCCCACCACAGCCCAGTCCCCTCACAGTGACCTCTCTCTCCTTCCCAGTGCTTCCCAGTATCCGCCAGTGCCCTCTCTCTCCCTTCCAGCCCCTCCCAGTATAGCCCAGTCCCTCCCAGTCCAACCCCTCTCCCCGCCCCTTTCAAAATGGCGGCCGCTGCTCCCCGCCCCTTTAAAATGGCTGCCAAGAGCGCGTCACCATGACAACGGGTGGGCGGGCCTTCCTAAACCCACCCTCCCCTCTCTCTCGCGCACGGCGATTGGCCGTGCCCTCCGAGAGGGCGTTGCCGCGCGACGATTGGTTACCGGCGTAGCGCGTGGGGTGTGAGGGAAGGGACAGGGGGCGGTGATTGGCCGTCGCCTACGGGGTGGGCGGAGCGAAGCGGAAGAGCGGGAAGAACCGGCGGCGATGGCGGCGGCGGCGGCGCCGTGGCTGGATCGCGCGGGGGGGTGAGCGGGGCGCATGCGCGGGCGACCCCCCCCCCCCCGGGACCACGCGACCTCCCCCCACGGGGAGCCTTTCCCGCGCGCGGGAAATCCCCTCAGGGCGGCCGCCATCTTGGCTCCGTTCCCACGGGGGTCTCCGGGTCCCCGCGAGTGTCCCTGGGGGGGTCTCCGGGTCCCCACGCGTGTCCTTGGGGGCGGGGGCGTCCCTATGGGTGTCCCTGGGACGCTGGGGTGGTTTTCCCCACGCGTGTCCCCTTTCTCCCCAGGACGCTGGTGGCCCTGGAGGCCGCCTTGGCCTTGGAGGAGGAGGATGGTGATATCCCGGCCCGGGTCCTGGTCGAACATCTCGTGGTGAGACCCACGGCTGCCCCACGGCTGCCCCACGATGCCCATATCTGCCCCCTAACTGTCCTGTGGTGCCCCACGGCTGCTCCACAACTGTCCCTGCTGCACCCCACAACTGCCCCATGGCACCTGTGTCTGCCCCACAGCCCCCCTATTTATTTACCCCAAAGTGCCCTGTAACTGCCCCGGGACACCTCACTGTTGCTCCTGGCCTCCCCTTTTGCCCCCCAAACCTTGCCCCTAACTTCCCCATTTGCCCCCTAACCCCCCCAAAACCTGCCCATAACCCCCCATTTGCCCCCCTAACCTCTCTCCAACTCCGCATTTACTCCTCAATCCCCCGCAATTTGCCCCCGTGCCCTCCAACTTCTCCCAGCCCCCCCCAAACCTCCCCTTGACCCCCCACTTTTGCCTCCTAACCCCCACATACCTGCCCCTGACCCCCCCAAAAAAACCTTGCCCCCTTGGGCGCCCCAAATTCCTTTTGTCCCCCACTCCCAGGACACCCGTCGGAAGCAGAAGCTGCTCCTCACCCAGCTGCGGGTGCTACGCCTGCTCCTAGGGGTGATCGAGAACCCAGGGCCCCCCTCGGCCCCCCCCCCCCCTCCGTAAGTCATCCCCTCCCCGAACCCCCCCCCCCCTAACTCCTGGCTCTCCCCTAAACCTCCCCCCAAATTCCTAGGACCCCCCCAAACTCCTGGGTCCCACCGACCACCCCCAAACTCCTGCCCCCCCGACACCTGGGTCCCCTCCACCTCCCACAGCACCCACAGCCCCTCCAGCACCCATAGACACCCCCAGCCCTCATATCCCCCCCATAGCCCCCCCGAGAACCCACACTTGCCCCCCACAGAACCCATAGCCCCCCCAGCACCCATAAGACCCCCCAACCCCTATATCTCTTCCCATAGCCCCCCCCAGCACCCACATTCACCCCCCACCCCCCATATCTCCCTCTATAGCCCCCTATCAGTCCCCCCCCAGCCCCCGTATCTCCTCCTATAGCCCCCTCATTTGCCCCCCCAGCACCCATAAGACCCCCCCCCCCAAACTCCTGGGTGGGTGTGTCCCTGCCCCACCCTGCTTGGGTCCCACCCCCCATGGGCGTGTCCCTGAAGCCCCGCCCCCTGCAGGCGAGGCGGGGGCACAGGCGCGAAGGCGCTGGCAGGAGCTGAAGGAGGGGTACGGGGGGGCGGTGGCGGCCCTGGGGGGGGCCCTGCCCCCCACCCTCGCTCAACTGGGGAGGGGTCGCACCCTGGTCCCGCGACTGCGAGGGGTCCTGGATACCCGCCTGCGCCAGGTATGGGTTTGGGGGGGGTGTCCTATGGGGGCTGGGGGGCAAGTGTGGGGGCTGGGGGGGGCTATAGGTGCTGGGGAGGATTATGGGTGTTGGGGGGGGGACAATGGGGGGGCTGTAGGGGGAGATATGGGAGCTTGGGGGGGTATATGTGGGTGCTGGGGGGGCAAGTGGGGGGTCTGGGGGGCTAAATATGGGTGCTGAGGTGGGTTGTATGGGTGCTGGAGGGGTAAATGGGGGGTCTATAGGGGACGATAGGGGTGCTGAGGGGGGGGGGGCTGTGGGTGCTGGGGGTCTCACACGGGTGCTGCCCCCCCCCACCCCCCCACAGAAGGAGGAGCTTGAGGCAAAGGTGCGTGAGGCCGTGGGGCGACGGGAGCAGGTGAGACCCCCCCCCCTCACCCGTCTGGGTGTCCCCTCTCGTGGGGCGGGGGTGTGAGTCCGTCCCCACCCCCAAAATATGGGTGCTCCCCTCCCAAAATATGCGTGCCCCCCCCCTTTGGGTGCAGCTGCGGCAGCGGGTGGAGGAGCGGCGGCGGGAGCAGCTGAGCCGGCAGGGGGCGCTGCGGCGCCAGGAGGGGGCGGTCCAGAGGTGAGGGGGCGGGGACAGCGCGGGGAGGGGCGGGGACAGCACGAGGGGCGGGGAAACCGCGGGGGGGCGGGGAAACCGCGGGGGGGCGGGGAGGACTGGAAAGGGGGTTCAGGGGGCACCCGGGGGAGGGGGGGGCTTGAGGAGCAGCCAGGAGGGAGGAGGGGTGGGTTGGGGGGGGGGGTAAGAGTTTGGGGGCACCCGGGGGGGGGTTTGGGGGCAACCCAAGAGTTTGGGGGGGACCCAGGAGGGGGGGGAGGGGGTTGTCGAGGGGGCACCCAGGAGGGGGGATGGGGTTTTGGGGGGGGGAGGGGGGCTTGGGGAGCACCCAGGAGGGGGGAGGGGGGGGTTTAGGGAGGGTCCCAAGAGTTTGGGGGGACCCAGGAGGAGGGGGGGGGCTTTAGGGAGCACCCAGGATTTTGGGGGGCACTCAGGAGGGGTGGGGGCCCCGAGCAAGGGACCCACGTGTTGGGGGGGGGGGGGCAGGGCGGGTGCTGGGTGTCGCCTCTACCAGACGCTGTCGGGGGTCCGGGTGCTGCCCCCACCCCCCACCCCGGGGTGCCAGGAGGTGGAGCTGGAGTTGGGGCCCCCCCCGGGGCTCCCCGAAAACTTCCCAACCCTTCGCCTGTGCCGCAGCGCTGGGGGGGGCCTCCGCTTCCTGGTGATTGGGGGGGGAGGGGGGGACTTGGGGGGCTGTGGAGGGGATTGGGGGGCAGAGAGGGGATTTGGGGGGGGCACTTGGGGGTCCTGGAGGGGATTTGGGGGATGGGGGGGGCTGAGAGGGGATGTGGGGGGATGGGGGGTTTGGGTGGGCACTCGGGGGCGGGGGGGGGGATTTGGTGGACTGAGGGGGGGGGGCACACTTGGGGGTCTTAGAGCAGACTTGGGGATCTGGGGCTGTTACTTAGGCGTCCGGGATGGGGGTGTGCCCATGGGGGTGCCACGCCCCCTCCCCCAACTTCTCAACCAATCGCCGCCCTCCTCCCTCCCCAGACCCCACCCCCTCCCCTGCCCCCCCCGCTGGGCCCGGGGCTGCTGGAGCTGCAGGGGCGCTGCTGGGAAGGGCGCCCCCTATGGGCCGAAGTGGAACAGCTCCAGCGCAGGTGAGGCCGGGGGGAGGGCGGAATTGGGGGGGGGGGGGGAGGAGGGGGAAAACGACCCCCCCTTTAATTCCGTGTCCCCGTCCCGTCCCCCCCCCCCTTAAAAATACAGGTTTGCCCTGGACTGGGAGCCGGAACTGGGACGGCTGCGGGTGCTGGGGGGTCCTCGGGGTTCTGAAACCGTCTGGACTTTGGAATTGGAAGCGGGTTATCCTGGGCGTGGGGGGGGGGTTCGCCTCCTGCCCCCCCCCGCGGGGGTCCCTGCTATTTCTGTGAGTGAGGTGGGGGGGTGGGGGATAATTTTAGGGGAGGGCCTCTGGGGGTGGGGTCCTGGGGGGGGCAGTTGGGGGGCCCTGGGTGGGGTTTTGGGGTCCTGGGGGCATTGGGGATTGGAGGGGGGGGGCACTTGGGGGTCCTGGGGGGGTTTTGGGATCCTGGAGGGGGCACTTGGGGGTCCTGGGGGGGTTTTGGGGGGATACTTGGGTGTCAACCTTCCCCCCAATGCTCCCCCCTTTTCTCTCTGCCCCTCCCCCAGCCGCCCTCGGCCTCCCCGACGCTGACAGAGTGGCTGGAGCTGCTGGTGGGGACCCCCAAGTGACACCCCCCCCAAAAAAACCCACCTCCTCCGTATCTGAGCCCCACTGAGAAAGGGGGGGCCCAACCCCCCCAATAAACTTGTTGCACCCCCAGTTTGCTCCTTTCCTTTTGTGTCAGCTGGAAACAACCCCCCCCCCCAAAAAAAGCGGGACCCAGACATCTGTTTGCATCCCAACTGTATTACAACAGGGGGCGGGGCAGGGGGCTGTTGGCCCCACCCTGCCACGCCCTGAGGGCGTGGTGGCACTATGGGGCGGGGTCGGGGCGTGTCCGGGCCTGGTTGCGCTCAGGGTGCAGGAGGATGACGTAGACTTTGGGGGCGTAGAGCAGCCCCAGGGGGACGGAGGCCGAGAGGCTCATGGAGATCGTCAGTGTCGCCGTCTGCACGTGCACCTGGGGGGGGGATCGTAACCCCCCTAAAATGGGGGGGGGACACAGCCCTAAACCCCCCTTGGGGCATCCCCAAACCTCCTCTTCCACCCCCCCACGCCACCGAACCCCCCTCCAACCCCCTTAAGCCCCCCAAAACCCCTTGAACCCCCCCAAATCTCCCCCCAAACCCATTGACCCCCCCCAAGATCTCCCTCTCCGGGTCCCCCCAGAACCCCCTTGAACCCCCCAAACCTGCTCTTCCACCCCATAGAACCCCCCCCACAACCCCCTTAAATGCCCCAAAACTCCCTTGACCACCCTGAAACCCCTTGACACCCCCCCCAATCCCCCCCAAATCCCCTTGGGTCCCCCCAATGCTCCTCTTCCCCCCACCAAAACCCCCTTAAATCCCCCAAACCCCCTTAAACCTCCCTCCAACCCCCTTAAGTCCCCCCAAAACACCCTTAAACCCCTAAACCCGCCCAAAACCCCCCTCCAACCTCCTCAAATCCCCCCCAAAATCTTCTTAAATGCCCCAAAACCCCCTTAAACCCCCCCGCTCCTCCTCTTCCTCACCCTCTCGGCCGACTGGGCGGCACCGAAGAAGATGGGGCCGAAGGCCACCCACACGACACAGGTGGTGTACATGGCGAACCCGATGGGTTTGGCTTCGTTAAACGCTTCGGGGACGCCGCGAGCTTTGACGGCGTAAACGGTGCACGTCACCATGAGGAGGAGCGCGTACGCCAAACCCGCCAAGGTGCCGCCTTCCGCCATGTCGCACCGGAGGACGCCACGAGCGTCTTCGGGATCCGCCGTCCGGCCCATCTCGTAATCGATGAGGGCGTGCGGGGGCCGGAGGAGAAGCCAAAGGGCCGACGCCAAGAGTTGGAGACCGCTCAAGGTGAAGGTGATGAAGAGTTGGGAGGCGGGGCTGATGAAACGGGGCGGGGTCACCGAGCGTTTGCCTAATTGGAGGGAGGGGGAGGGGTTGGGGGGGGGGTCGGGTGCCCCCCTCCCCGATCCTTCCTGAAGTCTTGGGTGCCCACCCATAAGTCATGGAGCTTCGAGACGCGGTAGACGTGGTCGGGATCCGTGAGGCATGAGGTGGAACTCCATCCTACGTCCTCCTGACCCCAAGCCAAACTCCTGACCCCCAATCAAAACTCCTGACCCCCAACTTGGACTCCTGACCCCCAACCTGGACGCGTGGGTCCTCCAGAACTCTCGGTCCGCCCCATAACTCACCTTTCTTGAAGACGTGGTGGACGCGGTTAGGCTCGGTGAGGAACATGGCATAAGTGGAACTACATCCCATGTCTCTCCTGACCCCCCGAGTCAATCTTCTGACCCCCATCCTGGACTCCTGCCCCCCAAATGGGACTCCCGACCCCCCAAGCTGGACCCGCGGGTCCCCCCCTGCCGGCAACTCACCCTGCTCGAAGATCCTGTAGATCCTGTTGGTTTTGGTGAGGAGCGCGGCATAGCTGAGGCTCATCCCCAAACCCAAGAAGAGTCGCCGGAGGGCGCAGACGCCCACGCCGGGTTCGGCCACCATGATGAAGGTGATGGCGTAAACCAAAGCGATGCCGGCCAACAGGACGTAACTCAGCTCCCGCCCCGAGGCCTTAACGATGGGCGTCTCGTGATGTTTGACGAAGGTGACCAGGACGAACGCCGTGGCCATCAAACCCAAGGTGGCCAACGCCAACGGGACGGCGGCCCACGGATCGCCCCAACGGAGGCGGAGGACGGGGGTGGGGCGGCAGGCGGTGCGGTTGGGGGTGGGGCGGAGGTGGGCGGGGCAGGGCAGGCAGGTGAGGATGTCGGCGCGGTACTGGTAACCGCCGCAGAGCTCGCAGTGCCAGCAGCAGGGGACGCCTTTCACCGGTTTCTTCCTTTCTCCTGGCCCGCAGGGGAGGCTGCACACCGATGGGGGAGGGGCCGTGGTGTTGGACCCCCAGTCCATCTCCTCGGCCTATGGGGAGAGAGGAGAGGTGAGGAGAAGACCCGCCCGCCCGTGCCCCTCCCCACCCCGGGCATCCCACCCATCGAGAAGACCCAGGCGTGTCGGAGAAACCCCAAGGAGACCCCGCTGGCTGTGGTGGGCACCCAGCTGACTATCGAGGTTCCACCAGTTCACCATGGTGGGCACCCAGTTGACCACTGAGGTTCTACCAGTTGACCATGGTGGGCACCCAGTTGACCACTGAGGTTCTACCAGTTGACCATGGGGACACCCAGTTGACTATTGAGGTTCCACCAGTTGACCATGGGGACACCCAGTTGACCATTGAGGTTCTACCAGTTGACCATGGGGACACCCAGTTGACCATTGAGGTTCCACCAGTTCACCATGGGGACACCCAGTTGACCATTGAGGTTCTACCAGTTGACCATGGGGACACCCAGTTGACCATTGAGGTTCCACCAGTTGACCATAGGGGCACCCAGCTGACCAGGAGGGGGGAGGGGTCACCCATGGGGACCCACGTGGGGGAGGGGTGAGCCCAGCACCCACCCGCAGGCGCAGCCCCTGCACCCACTGCCCCACGGCTCGGTAGGTGCCGCTGCCGTTGCCGCCCTGGAACTGGAAGATGTCGTAGCGCCCCGGGGCGTCCCCGTTCTCGTTGAAGGTCACCGGCGTCCCCGCGCTGCCTGTGCACCAGTAAGAACCAGTAAATACCACTAAAACCCACTAAAAACCAGTAACACCCACTGCCCACTATGCAGTAGGGCTCTGCAACACTACCCCTCAGCACCGGCATTCCCCCCGCTATAGGGCAAGCCAGTGGTCCCAGTATATCCCAGTAAGGCCTCCAGTGCCTCCCAGTATGCTCTCCATTCCCTCCCAGTAAGCCACCCGTCTCTCCCAGCACCCCCCCAGTCACCCTCAGCCACCTCCCAGTATGTCCCAGTACAGTCTCCAGTGTCCTCCAGCCCCCTCCCAGCCCCCCCCAGCTCCCTCCCAACACCTCCCAGTGCCTCCCAGTACACCCCAGTGCCTCCCAGTGCCCCCCAAGATATCCCAGTATGGTCTCCAGTGCCCCCCAGGCCCCCCCCAGCCACCCCCAGCCTCCTCCCAGCACCCCCCAGCTCCCTCCTAGCATCCTCCATCCCCCTCCCAACACCTCCCAGTGCCTCCCAGTACCATTAAAGGCGACGCGGCGGATGTGGGCGAGGAGGCGGCGGCCATCAGGGGGGTCCATGTGGGCGCAGAGCCCCCCCCCCGGACAGGCCTCCCCCAGGAGGCTGTGGAGGCCGTGGGCCATGGCCAGCACCGCATCGATGACAAACTGCACCTTCCCCTCCTGCTCGTAAGGCGAGTCCCGACCAATCCGCTCCCGGCCTGCCCCACACTTGGGGGTCAGGGACCCACGGCTGCCCCAGAAGTTGGGGGGGCACCCAGGGGTACCCAGCGTATGGGGGGGGAGGCACCCAAGGTTTTCCCATGGGGCACACGGTGGGGCACGCCATGGGGCAGAAGGAGGTTACCTGTGCACTTGCGGATGGGTGTGCCGGGGCCGCCGTGGGGCTCGCCGTGGGGCTCGCTGTGGGGCAGGCGGCAGTTGAAATCGTCCTCCCAGAACTCGTGGAACCAGAGGTTGCGGCGGTTGTTCTCCAGCGAGCGGGAGGTGAAGTACTCGTCGAAGCCTGCAGGGGGGCACCCCATAGCGCCGCGGGGCACGCCGTGGGGCACGCCATAGCCCGATAAGCAAGATGGTGACGGGACCCTCCTCAAACAGCCCCCCCCCCCCATCCTGAGCCAAACCAATCCCGTCCTGTTCCCCACCGAGGGTGCTGTGGGGCTGCCCCATAGATCCCAGGACTCACCGGGGACGGAGGCGCGCTTGGGGAGGATGGTGATGGCGCCGCGGGCGGCCGCCTCCAGCCCCTGCACCGGCGCCATCTTGGCCCCCCAGCTGTCGGAGCCCACCCAGGAGAAGTGACCCGAGAGGTTGGCCAGGGCCGCCGCCTCCAGCACCCGCCTGTGGGAGGGAGAGAGGGGGGGTTACTGGGAGCACTGGGGGGGGGACTGGGAGGGACGGGGAGGGCACTGGGAGGCTACTGGGAAGGACAGGGTGATGACTGGGAGGGGACTGGAATGGACTGGGGGGGACTGGGAAGTGACGGGAGCTACTGGGATGGACTGGGAGGGCACTGGGGGGTCTATTGCAAGGGAATGGGGGGCAGACTGGCCGAGTTACTGGTGCTTCCTGCTCTATACTGGTTTATACTGGGGGGGCTACTGGGATATACTGGTTTATATCAGTCTATACTGGGGGTTACTGGTCACTCATTTGATGTCATCCACACTGGTGAAGCCCCTGTGGGTTGTGCTGGGGGCAGTTCCTGGGCCAGCTCCTGGTCTATACCGGTGTGTACTGGTCCTTACTGGTCTATACTGGGGGTTATTGGTGTATAACGGGGGTTACTGGTCACTCATTTGAAGTCACCCACACTGGTGGAGCCACTACGGGTTGTGCTGGGGGCACTGGGGGCGGTTCCTGGGCCAGTTCCTGGTTTATACTGGTCCGTACTGGTTTATACTGGTCTCACCGGATGTCATCCTCGTTGGCGAAGAGGACGACACCGCGGGCGGTTGACGTCTCCATCAGGCGCCCAATCACCTTGGCGAACTCCCCCGGGCGCGGCTCCCGTGGGATCTTGATGGACTGGGCGATGCACAGGCCCCCTGCACCAGTACAAACCAGTAAGGACCAGTACCCCCACCACCACCCAGTAGACCCCAGTTAGGCACTGGTGGTGGCAAAGGGGGCAACACCTTCCCCACTCCTCTGCCGAGCCCTCCCTCCCAGTATATCCCAGTGCCTCCCAGTATATCCCAGTATAGCCCACTGCCCCTCCCAGTATCTCCCAGTATGGCCCAGTGCCCCTCCCAGTATCAATCTCCCAGTACGGCCCAGTCCCTCCCTGGTCAACATGAAGACGTGAACACTTTTCCCACCAGAGTTTCTGTCACATCTGAGGGTGGATCCCTCCCTCCCAGTCCCTCCCAGTATATCCCAGTCCCTCCCACCATATCTCAGTCCCTTCCGGTATATCCCAGTGCCTCCCAGTTCCTCTCCCAGTACCTCCCAGTCTACCCCACTCCCTTCCTAGTCTCGAACCAAGGCATCTCCCCCTCTCCCCCTCAATTTTCTGTCACGTACGAGGGCAGATCCCTCCCTCCCAGTGCCTCCCAGTGCCTCCCAGTGCCTCACCGGCCTCGCGGGAGCTCTGGACGAAGGCCTCGACGCCGCTCTCGCCGTAGTTGCCCTCGGAGGCGAGGGTGGAGACGTAGCTCCAGCCCAGGGCCCGCACCACGTCCACCATGGCCTGCGCCTGGTACGAGTCGGGGGGCACCACCCGTGAGAAGTACTCGTAACGCCCCGGGTCGCTCAGCTCCGGCGCCGTCGAGGCGTAACTGATCTGCGGGATCTGGGGACGAGAGGGGACACGTCGGGGACGTCGGGGATGTCGGGGACATTGGGGACGTTGGGGACGTCGGGGATGTCGGGGACATTGGGGACATCGGGGATGTTGGGGACACAAAGGAGCGAGGGGACGTTGGGATGTGGGGGCTCGGCTCCGGCGCCGTCGAGGCGTAGCTGATCTGCGGGATCTGGGGACGAGAGGGGACATGTCGGGGACGTCGGGGATGTCGGGGACATTGGGGACATCGGGGATGTTGGGGACACAAAGGAGCGAGGGGACGTTGGGATGTGGGGGCTCGGCTCCGGCGCCGTCGAGGCGTAGCTGATCTGCGGGATCTGGGGACAAGAGGGGACACGTCGGAGACGTCAGGGATGTCGGGGACATCGGGGACATCGGGGATGTGGGGGACACAAAGGAGTGAGGGGACGTTGGGATGTGGGGGCTCGGCTCCGGCGCCGTCGAGGCGTAGCTGATCTGCGGGATCTGGGGACGAGAGGGGACATGTCGGGGACGTCGGGGATGTCGGGGACATCGGGGACATTGGGGACGTCGGGGATGTTGGGGACATTGGGGACGTCGGGGATGTCAGGGACATCAGGGACATTGGGGACGTCAGGGATGTCGGGGACATCGGGGACGTCGGGGATGTGGGGGACACAAAGGAGCGAGGGGACGTTGGGATGTGGGGGCTCAGCTCCGGCGCCGTCGAGGCGTAGCTGATCGGGGGACGTCGGGGACATCGAGGACGTTGGGGACATGGGGGGGTGCAGGAGTGGACCTGGAACTGGGGGGGGGGGGTGACACATGGACACACCCAGGGGGGAACAAGCCGTCCGGGCCCCCCCTGTGTCCCTAATCCCCTCTAATCCCCCCGGGACCATTTGCTGCCGCCCCAGGGCATTGTGGGTAAGACCCCCCCTGCAGGGGGGTGAAGGTTCTGGAAGGGGAGTCGGGTGTGCGGGGTGTCCCCATGTCCGTCCCCCCCCTCACAGGGAGGGCCTGTGACAGGGACACCATGGGGACAGAGCTGTCCCCCCCATGTCCCCAACGTCCCAGAGGACATTGGCTGCTGTGATGGGGATGAAGATGTCCCCCGTGTCCCCCCAAAAGCCCCCCCCATGTCCCCAACACCCTCCAAATGTCCCCAACGCCCCCCCCCCCATGTCCCCCACGTCCCCAACTCACAGCAAAGAGCCGCAGAACGTTGGCCACCATGATGGAAACGGAGCTGGCGGAAGCGCCGATGACCCCCACCAATCTTTCGGGGGGGGGTCTTCGTGGGGGGCTACCGTCGGGACACGTTCCTTCCCCCCCCGCGGGGGGTAAAAGACTCCGAACGAAACTCAGAGCTTGTTCGAGGGCGTAGGTGTCCCGGGAGCAGGTGTCGAGGATCCGAGCACCCAACGTGAGGTTGGGGAGCACCCGGGGGTCCCCGTTGACGCGATCGAGGGCGTAGAGCATGGCTTCCAAACGGTGAATCCCTTTTTCTTTTTTTACCGGACCGCATGGAATTCCGGCGGGTCCGCGGGCGTGGACGGGGAAAAGTCCCCCTAAAGTGAGGTCACCTTCCAGGCGGATAGCGTGGGGTTGGGTGGGGGATGGAGGGGCCGAGCTGAGGGGCCAGAGGGTGCTGAGGGTCAGCAGGAGCAGCATGGCGGGGCTGGGGAGGGGGGGAGAGAGAGGAGGGGGGGTTAGGGGGCAGCCTATGGTGTGGGGTGACACCCTATGGGGCAGGGTAGCACCCTATGGGGTGGGGGGCACACTCTATGGGGTGGGACACCCTATGGGGGAGGATAGCGCCCTATGGGGCAGGGTAGCACCCTATGGGGTGGGGGGCACACTCTATGGGGTGGGACACCCTATGGGGGAGGATAGCGCCCTATGGGGCAGGGTAGCACCCTATGGGGTGGGGGGCACACTCTATGGGGTGGGACACCCTATGGGGGAGGATAGCGCCCTATGGGGCAGGGTGACACCCTATGGGGCAGGGTGACACCCCACAGGGTAAGGGCTGGGGGGGCTGGCACCCATCTATGATGGGGGTTTGGGGGTCCTCAGCACCTTATGGGGTGTGAGGGGGGACTCGGGGGTCCCACAGCACCCCATAGGGTGCAGACTGGGGGGTCCCAGGTCCCTGGGGGTCGTGTCATCCCCCCCCCCAAGTCCCGCTCACCTGGGTTGGTGCTCCCGGGTCCCCTGAGAGCCAGCAGCAAATGCAGGGGTGGGGGTGGGGGTGGGGGCTCCCCCCCTCCCCCACACCCCGGACATCTGGGTGTGTGTCCCCCCCGCTGCCCCCGCTGAGCTTGACCGAACTCCCATGATCCTCTAGGCCACCCCCACCCCCCCCCCAATGAAAGCAGCTGTTAATTACTTGGGGGGGGGGGGGGGGGAGGTTGGGATTAAGGACACCATCCCCCCTGCAAACAAAACCTCCTGGGGGTCCTGCTGTGGGGCTGGGGCTTCTGTGGGGTGGGTGCTGTGGGGCTGAGCACCCTGGGGGGATTGGGGGGGGCCCTAATCTCCCCCCCCCCCAGCTGCCAGATTAGCGCTGGGGGGGTAGTGGGAGGAGGGGGATAATCCCACTGCTCAACTGCAGCCAGGGGAGCCAGGCGTCCGGGCCCATGACCCCCCCGCCATGGGGCTGAGGGGACAGTGTGGGGGGGTGAGGGGACATTTGGGGGGGGGGGGGGGCTGAAGGGACATTTTGAGGGGGCTAAAAGGGACATATGGGGTTTAGGGGGACAATGGGGGGGCTGAGGGGGAAAATAGAGGGCAGTGGGGGGGCTGAGGGGACTTTTTGGGGGGCTAAAGGGGACATATGGGGCTGAGGGGACATGGGGAGGCTAAGGGGGGGCTGAGAGGACATTTTGGGGAGGGCTGGGGGGGACATATGGGGCTGAGGGGCTATGGGGGGGCTATGGGGGGGCTGCTGGGACATTTCGGGGGGCCTAAAGGGGACATGTGGGGCTGAGAGGACATGGGGGGGCTATGGGGGCGCTGAGGGGACATTTGGGGGGGGCCGAAGGGGACATATGGGGCTGAGGGGGACAATGGGGGGGCTATGAGGGGTCTGAGGGGACCCGGGGGGGGGTCGAGGGGCCCTTGGGGGAGACAAGCCTGAGGGAAACGAAGCCTGAGGAGCCGCCGCCGCCGGCCGTGACCGTTAAGCGACCGTTAACGACCGTTAAACGGCGCCGCCGCGCGCCCTTCCCGCCCAAACACCGCCGCGCGCCCTTCCCGCCCAAACCCTAACCACGCCCCCGCCCCCTCAGACCACGCCCACACCCCGTCAAACCACGCCTCCCACTTATCCTCTGCGCTTTCCGGCTTTTTCGCGACAGCGCCCGTCCCCTTTCGATGGCGTTTTACGGCTTTCCTTTAATTTTACGACACAGGCCGGTGGTGCTCACAGGGTGTGGAATCGGCGGGGGCCGGGGTGGGGGAAATTTGGGGGTCCCGGGGGGGGGGGGGGGCAGGGGGTTTAGGGGGGGGTCTTAGTGGTCTGGGGGATCCCTTGGGAGGGGGGGGAGCCCCCAGTGGGTGTAATGGGGGAACTGGGGGGGTCCAGGGGGGCCCTATGGGTAGGTTGGGGGGGCCCTGGGGCGCTTTTGGGGTGCAGGAGCCCCTGGGGAGGGGCCCTGGGGGTGCAGAGGGGCCCTATGGGGGGTTTCAGGGGGAACTGGGGGGTTTGGGGGGAGCCTGGGGGGTTCCAGGGGGCCCTATGGGGGGTTTCAGGGGGGACTGGGGGGTTTGGGGGGACCCTGGGGGGGGTCCAGGGGGCCCTATGGGGGGATTCAAGGGGGAGTGAGGGGTTTGGGGGGGGACCCTGGTGGGGTGTTGGGGTGCAGGGGCACCCTATGGGGGCTGGGGGGGGTCTCTGGGGGGTCTTGGGGTGCCCTCCCCACCCCATTAACCCCCTCCTCCCCATGGCAGGGGCGATGGCTGCAGGTGAGCAAGTCCCCTCCGAGGAAGAGGAGGAGGAAAAAGAGGAGGAGGAAGAAGCGGAGGAGGAAGAAGCAGGGGAGGAGGAAAGCTCCCAGCCCTTCCCCTCCCCCACCCAGGCCCCCCCCTCTGAGGTTGGGTGCCCCCCCGAAAAGAGCGGGTGCCCCCCGAAACGGGTGGTGCCGGGGGTGCTCTACCTCTCCTTCCTCCCCCCGGGATTCGGCCCCCGCCACGCTCGGGCGCTGCTGGGGACCCACGGGGAGTTGGGGCGCGTCTTCCTGCAACCCCGAGGTGAGCACCCATGGGTGGGGGTCACCGGGGGTGGGGGGTCAGGGTGCCCCATAAAGCCCCTATAGGTCCAGGAATTGGGGGGTCAGAGCCCCACCCCCACAAGCCAACACCCATGGGTGGGGGGGTGAGGGTCCCCCTGGCGGGGTTGGGGTGGCCCCTAGAGCCCCTATAGGGGTCAGAGCCCCCCCCCCCCACGGTGGGGGTGGGGTGCCTAACCAGCACCCATGGGTGCTCCCCCTCCCCAGGTGGAAGAGTGAGGAAGAGGAGGCAGCGCCCGGGTCCTTCGGCCGGTTCCTTCGTCGAGGGTTGGGTGGAATTTCGGGACAAACGAGCGGCCAAACGAGCGGCCGCCCTCCTGCACGGGACCCCCATGACCCCCCGCCCCCGCAGCCCCTTCCGCCATCACTGCTGGAGCCTCAAGGTGTGTGGGGGGGCATTTTTGGGGGGGTCCCAGACACCTGGGTCTGATTTTTTGGGGGAGGGTGTGGGGTGTGTCTTGGGGTTCCTTTTTGGGGGGGGTGATTGTAGCACTTTCTGGGGGGGTGCTGGGTGCATGGGTCCCTTTTTTTGGGGGGGGGGAGGGGTGTCTTGGGGGGTCACTTCTGTGGGTGGGGGGGTGCCCTTCTGGGGGAGGGTTTTGGGGTCTTTTTTAGTGGGGATGGGCAGGTTTTGGGGGTCCCCCTTTTTGGGGGGTGGGTCTTTGGGGCCCCCTTAAGGGGAGTCCCGGATGCCTAGGTCCCCTTTTGGGGGGGGGAGGGGGTGTGGGTGTCCCCTTTTATTGAGGGGGGGACACTTTTTGGCTTTCCCAGACACCTGAATCCCCTTGTTAAAACCTCAACCCCATTAAGTGGTGCCAGGACTGGGGGGGGGGGGCCTCTTCCAGGCTCCCTACCCCCCCCCAAACCACACCGGGGGGGTACAGGAGGGTTTTGGGGGGGGTCTTAACCCCCTCCCCCCCCCCCCCCAGTACCTCCCCGGTTTCCGCTGGCCCCACCTGAGCGAACGCCTCAGCTACGAACGGCAAGTGCGAGCTCAGCGCCTTCGGGCCGAAGTGGCTCAGGCAAAACGGGAGGGGGGCTTCTTCGCCGCCCGCCGAGACGCCCCCCCGGCGCCGACCCCCAACGCCGCCCCTCCCCTCGCCGGCCCAGCCCCCCCCGCCCAGCCCCCGCCCCGGCGCTTCACCCAGCGAGCCACCGAGGAAGAGATTTGGGGACGCAAAAGTCGCCCCCCCCCGAACGCTCCCCCCCGGCGGTTGCTGGAGAAGGTTTTTGGGGCGGGGGGGGGTGAGGCCCCCCCTCCCCTCTCCACCCTCCTCAACCATCCGTTTTTCTCCTTAAAACTTTTATTACATTAAAAAAAATAAGTTCCTCGCGGTCTCTTTAAATTCTGCCGACGGGGGGCGGAGCTACAGGAATGGGGCGTGGGCAAGGGGATGGGTGGGCGGGGTTATGGCTTCGGCGCAAATCTCCCTGAAGGTGGCGGGGGGGCGGAGTAAAGAGGGTGGGTGTGGCCTCGAGGGGGTGGGGCGTGCTCTGCCCCGCCCCCTCCCGCATGACCCGTTTCGTCCGTGCCTCCCCCCCTTTTGCCCAAAATTATTTTCCCCAACTTCCCATTTTTTCAACCCAAAAAAACCGAAGTAGTTAAGGGGGGGCGGGGCCGCAGCAGGCTCCACCCCTCGGTGGGGGGAGGGGAGCGGAAGACATGGGGCGGGGCTGCGCAGCGTGTGGGCGGGGCCTAACTTGGAAGGAAGGGGGGGGAGGTTCTTAAAGGGGCCGCGCCCCCATTTTGCTGGGGGGGGGCAGGGGGCAGTTCCAGTGTCAAAAATAGAAGCTCTGAGGGTGGGGGAGAGGCCAGCGGGGGGGGGAGGGGGACCCCCCTAAACCTGATGGGTGCTGACAGCCCCCCCCCCCCCCAAAAAAGGGGGTGCTGGGGTTGAAGGGGGGAGTGTCTGTGCTATTGGGGGGGCACCCCAAAATCCCTGGGAAACCGAATTGGGGGGGAGTAGGGGGGAACCCCCTAATTTTGGGATGTCAGCGGGGGGGGGGTGTCTCCTCAACTGCCAATTTTGCAGTGCCAGGGGGGTTCCCAAAACTCGGGAGTGCCCCCCCCCCCCCATTAACACCCTATGGGTCTGTCCCAATGTGCTCCCCCACCCCCACCTGTGCAACGCCCCAACCCCTCCCCCCCACAACCTGTTCCCCCACTTCTAGTTCCCCCAGCCCCCATTGGCCCCCCCCCCCACTTAGCCCCCCCCCATTCTAATTACTCCTCACTTTGGTTCCCCCCACTTTTAGTTCCGCCCCCCCCATTTAATTCCCCCCTTTAGCCCTCCCCCAACTCCAGTTCCCCCCCACTGGCCCCCCCTTTAGTCCTCCCCCCATTTAGCCCCCCCCCCAACTCCAATTCCCCTTCATTTTGGTGTGTGTCCCCCCCCATATAATCCCCCCTTTAGTCCTCCCCCCATTTAGCCCCCCCACCTCCAGTTCCCCCCACTTTTAGTTCCCCCTCACTTCGGTTCCCCTCACTTTTAGGCCTCCCCCCCTCTCCCCCTGCCAAATTTAGCACGTGTGTCATGTGTGTGTGTCCCCCCCCGAAAAAAAACCCCCCACCTTTAGGGCCCCCCCTTTCAGTCTCCTCCCCCCCCCAGGAGCAAACAGGGGCGACAACACCTCCCCCCCGGTACTAGAACCTGACATCGGGGAGCGGGAGGTCGGGGGGCTTCGCCGGGGGGGCCGGGACAGGGTCGATACGCTTCGAGGTCACAAAGGAGTTCGACGAGGTCATCGACGGACCGAAGCCGGGGGGGCCGTCGAGTTAAAACTTCGTGCCCGGGGGGGGACGGGTCGTCTTCGAGCCACCAAAACTCGAAAAGCCAAACCGGGGGCCAGGAGGACGACGGTGGCGGCCATGGGCGAGCGGGGGGAGCGCTGGACCAGGCGGAGGCCGGGGGTGCTGGGGGAGGGGGATGGGGTGGCGGCGGTAGGGGACCGGGGAGGAGAAGCCCCTTCGTCCCCCCCCACCACCCCCCAGTGAGCCGGGAGGGGGATTTCGGCCAATTCGGCTAAAAAAGCGTCGGGCCAACAGGGGGGGGGGCGGGGGGAAGGGGGAGGGGCTGGGGGAGGAGAAAAAGAAAAAGGGGCTGGTTAAGGCAGGGGGGAGGGGCGCTTCAAGAGCCCCACAAACACCCCGTGCCCCCCCAGTCACCTTGTAAACGCACCCAAGACCCCCCCCAAAACCCTCAGAGCCCCCCCCAGGACCCCCCCCAAATCCTTAGAGACCCCCAGGCCAACCCCGGAACCCTCCCAAAGCCCCCCCAGGCCCCCCCCCACCCCCCCAAAGCCCCACTAAAGGCCCCCCCACCCAAAGGCCCCTCAAGACCCCCCCAACCTTCTCAAACCCCTAGGACCCCCAAAAAATCCTCAGAGCTCCCCCCCCAACCCTCAGAGCCTCCAATCCTCCCCCTTAGGCCCCCCAGGCCCCCCCTTAGCCTCCAATCCCTCCCCCCAATTCCCCCCTCCAACCCCACCCCCCCCCCGAAGACCCCAAGTTCTTTGAGAACCAACCCCCCCCCCCCCCAAAAAAACCCCAAGCATTTGTCCCCCCCTGCCCCCCCTCACCACTCGGCTGCCCCTTTCCTCCTCCTCTTCCTCGCTCTCATCCAGTACCACCAGTTGGGCAGGGGGAAGCCGGGGGGGCACCTATGGGTGCCAAAAATAAATGGGGGGGGGGGTTGAGTGTGAAGCCAGGCAGCTGGGGGAGTGGAGCCCCCGCCCAGTGCCCGTCCCCCTCCCACTTACCGGCACCAGCGAGGCACTGGGCTGCGGCTGCTCCTGCTTCACCCGGGGGGTTGCGGCAATCAAGACCCCCAAATCTCCTGGGGGGGGGCTGAGGGGGGGGGGGGGAAGGGTTAATTTTGGGGGGGAGGGGATGGATAGACCCCCCCCCCCCCCCCAAGCATCTGGGGTGGGGAGGGGACCCCGAATTCTTTTTCTTACCGGTCCGGGGATGACACTGGGCTCTGGGGGGGTCGATTTGAGGCGGGGGGCCGAAGCGATGAGAAGGCCCAGCCGGGGGTCCTGGGGGGGGGGGGAGGGGGCAAAGAAGGGGGGGCTGTTAGCAGAGGCAGGGGGAGGGGAGGAGCTGGGTGTCTGGGGTGGGGGAGGGTCTTACCTCCAGGTGGGGGAGGGGTCCCGGCTCTTCTTTAAGGGGGGACAGGCATAGGGGGGTTCCCCGGGGGGGTCCAGGACCCTTCTCAGCCCCCCCTGCTGGGTGCTCCTTGTCCTGAGGGGAGGAGGGGAGGGCACGTCAAGAACCCCGGCGCCCAGGGGACCACCCTGCCCTGCCCCCCCCCCCCCCCCCCCCCAAATGGACTGGGCACCCAGGCATTCAGTAAGGGACCCCCCCCACCCCCCCCCAAACAAGGGACCCAGGCATCCGAGGAGTGATGCCCCCCCCCGCCCCCCAAAGGGAAACTGAGGCACACACAAGCCTTGGGGGTGGGGGGGACCCAGGCGTCCGGGCATCCCCCCCCCAAAAGCACCCCCACCCCACCCTTCCCCCCCCCGGGGGGGGGGCACCCGGACGCCTGGGTCCCCGGAAGAAGGAGGGGGGGGGGGTCAGAGGCAGCGCAGAGCAGAGCAGCAGAGCAAGCACAGCAAAGGGGAGGTCCCCAAATTTGGGGGGTGGGGGTGTCCCATTACATTGGGGGGGCTCTATGGGGTATGAGGGGCAAATGTGGGGGGCGGTACCCTAATTTGGGGGGGGTCCCAAATTTGGGAGGACCCATATATCTGGAGAGGGGACCATGGTGAGGGTGGGGGAACCCCAGGGTTTTGGGGGGTGGTGTGTGAGGGTCCCGTGGAGGAGTATTTTGTGGGGTCCCCCCCCTCGGTGGGAAAAAGGGGGGGGTCCCGTTACCTTGTGGGGGGGGCGGGGCGGGCGGCGGCTCCGGGCGGCAGCGCGGGGGGGTCGGGGGGGGCGGCGGCGGCGGGGCCTGGAGGTGGGGAGGGGGTGGCCGCTCCAGGGGGGCCCCCCCGGACCCCCCCGCGCCGGCAGCAGCCGCCTCTGCGCCGGGAGAGAGACCTCAGCGGGGACGGGGGCAGGATGACACCCCGATTTTGGGCGGGGGGGGGGGGGGAAGGGGATATGGATTTGGAAGGGGGGGGAGAAAGATGCAGGAACAACCCCCCCACACCCCAGGCGTTCAGGGGCCCCCCCTTTCCCCCCCCCCAACAAAAAAGGGACCCAGATGTCTGGGCAAGCCCCCCCCCCCAAAGCCAAGCAATGCAGAGAGGACCCAGGCGTCCAGGTGACCACCACCCCAAAAAAAACGGGACCCAGGCGTCCGGGCAGCACCTGGGTGCCAAACAACACCCCCCCTCCCTCCACAACCCTCCCCAAACTGGTCCATACTGGTCCAAAATGGGCCCCACCCAGCGCTAGGGGTGGGCAGGGGAGAGCCCCCCCCCCAGCCTTGAATGTGCCTCAGTTTCCCCAGCGGAAGGTGTCAGGTTTGCTGGGAAATGGAGCAAAGGGGATGGCTGGGGCTTACTGGGAAGATACTGGGAGTTACTGGGAGCAGGATAGGGGGGGAGAGTGGGGCGAGGAGGGGGGGGGTCACCCACCATGGCGCAGCGCAGGCACTGCCTCCAGCGGCACTTCTGGCGCTTGAGGTTCTGCCCCCCGAACTTAGGCTTGTCCCGGCAGAAGTCGCAGCGGCCGCAGTCGGCCAGGCGCAGGCAGGCCTCGCAGGCCCCGCACCGCCGGCTGCCCCGGCTCCGCGCCCCCCGCTGATGGCAGAAAGCGGGGGTCACCCCCCCCCCCCAAAAAAAAAACACCCCTTCCAACTAACCCCCCACCCCCCTCCCTTTCCCACCTCAAGGGCCCGGCTGGGCAGTGGGGTTAGTGCGTGAGCAGCTATTAGGAGCGTTACGGTAGCGGGAAGCGGTGTTAGGGGCATTACAGGAGCTGGGCGCCAGCGGCGAGTTAG
>NC_064917.1:204715-276259 GCF_929443795.1 Astur gentilis | reverse complement strand
CCATACACTGCTATAGGGGCTGCATAGAGCCCTACGGGGCCATATAGGGGCTGCATAGAGTCCTATGGGGCCGTATAGGGGCTATACGGTGCTATAGGGGCTGCATAGAGTCCTATGGGGCTGTATAGGGGCTATACGGTGCTGTAGGGGCTGCATAGAGCCCTGCGGGCCAGTATAGGGGCTATACGGTGTGATAGGGGCTGCACAGAGTCCTATGGGGCTGTATAGGGGCTATACAGTGCTATAGGGGCTGCATAGAGTCCTACGGGGCCGTATAGGGGCTGCATAGAGTCCTATGGGGCCGTAGAGGGGCTATACGGTGCTATAGGGGCTGCATAGAGTCCTATGGGGCCGTATAGGGGCTATACGGTGCTATAGGGGCTGCATAGAGTCCTACGGGGCCGTATAGGGGCTGCACAGAGTCCTATGGGGCTGTATAGGGGCTATACGGTGCGATAGGGGCTGCATAGAGCCCTACGGGGCCGTATAGGGGCTGCATAGAGTCCTATGGGGCCGTAGAGGGGCTATACGGTGCTATAGGGGCTGCATAGAGTCCTATGGGGCCGTATAGGGGCTATACGGTGCTATAGGGGCTGCATAGAGTCCTACGGGGCCGTATAGGGGCTGCACAGAGTCCTATGGGGCTGTATAGGGGCTATACGGTGCGATAGGGGCTGCATAGAGCCCTACGGGGCCGTATAGGGGCTGCATAGAGTCCTATGGGGCTGTATAGGGGCTATACGGTGCTATAGGGGCTGCATAGAGCCCTGCGGGGCAGTATAGGGCCTATACGGTGCGATAGGGGCTGCACAGAGTCCTATGGGGCTGTATAGGGGCTATACAGTGCTATAGGGGTTGCACAGAGCCCTATGGGGCAGTATAGGGGCTACGCAGTGCCATAGGGCCTGTACAGAGCCCCACAGGCCACTATAGGGGCTATACAGTGCTATAGGGCCTGTACAGAGCCCCACAGGCTACCACAGGGGCTATACAGTGCTATAGGAGCTGTACAGAGCACCACAGGCTACTATAGGGGCTATACGGTGCTATACAAGCTACACAGAGCCCCATGGGGCAGTAGAGGGTCTATATGGTCTGTACAGAGCCCTGTGGGGCAGTATAGGGGCTATATGGGCTGCGTAGAGACCCACAGGGCAGTATAGGGGCTATATGGTGCTGTATGGGCTGCATAGAGCCCTATGGGGCAGTATAGGGGCTATATGGTGCTGTATGGGCTGCATAGAGCCCTATGGGGCAGTATAGGGGCTGTATGGACCTTGTGGCGTGCCATGGGGGCCCTCCGGCAGCTATAGGGGCCCTATGGACCCCCAGCCATCGTATGGGCTGCACAGACCCCTGGGCTGTAGGGGGGTCATAGAAACCCTATGGATACTGTAGGGGCCGTATGGCCCTCAGGGACATGTAGGGACTGTATGGGTTCCCCGGGGGCTGTATGGCTCCTATGTATGGGAACTGTATGGGTTGCCTGGGCCCCATAGGTGTCGCATGGACCTAGGGGATGTATAGGGGCTCCTTGTAGCTCCCCAGGGACTGTATGGATCCCTGTAGCCCTATAGGGCCCATAGAGATCCCTTGGGCCCTATAGGTGCCGCATGGACCTAGGGGATGTATAGGGGCTCCTTGAAGCTCCCTAGGGACCGTGTGGACCCCTGTAGCCCTATAGGGGCCATATAGACCCGCTGGGCCCTATAGGGGCCGTATGGACCCCAGGGACCTACACGCCCCCTCGTAGAACCCTGGGCGGACTCTATAGGGGCCCCTATAGATCCCAGGGCCGTACAGGAGCCGTAGGGACCCCCATAGGTTCCCCAGGGCCCTATAGAAGCCCTATGGGCCCGGGCTGGGGTTTGGTTTTCTGGGTTGTTTTATTTTTTTTGGGGGGGGGGGGGGAGGGGCTGTTTGGGGGCGGTTACCATGGCGACGCCTCCATCATGGCGCCTCCTCGCGCTATTTTTGGGGGGGGGGGGAGGAGAGGGCGGTGACGTAGAGGGGGGGCGGGGCTCGCGGCGGGGACCCAGGCGTCCGGGACCACCCCCCCCCCCCCCCCCAAAAAAACCACCCCCCCCCCCTCCCCCCCCAGGGGAATCCAGGCATCCGGGCTCCCCCCTCTCTCCCCCCCTCCCCCGCCGTGTCGCCATGGTAACGGCAACCCCGGCAACGCGCCGGCCCCGCCCCCGCCCGCCGCGTCCCCATGGCAACCGCCAGCCCGCGGGGGGGGGGCGCGCTGCGCATGCGCCTGAAGCCAGGCGAGACCACTACACCCCCCCTAATAGGGGTCTTTTGGGGGGGGGGGGGGGTACACAACACGACACCCCCAGCGATCCAGGCCCACCTCCCCCCCCAACGCACACTTTGGGGGGGGTGCAAGACCCCCCACCCCATCTCAAAAAGGGACCCCCAGGGGACGCAGACACCCGCCCACCCACCCAAATATTGCCCCCCCCCCCCCCCCATCAGGGACACAGGCGTCCGGACTCCCCCCCTCCCCCTCCGGTTTGTTGTATTTTTTTTGGGGGGGGGGGGGGGCAAGACCCGGTCGCTTCTCCGGCTCCTCCCCCCCCCCCCTTCACCCCCCCCCTTTCTCCTTCACCGGCCGATCGGGCCTTGGGTGCTGCGGAGGAGGAGACGGGTCCCCCCCCCCCCCCGACCCCCCCCCCCACTCGTGGGGGTGTCGTGTCCCCCCCCCCCGTGTCCGTGTCCCGTCCCCCCCCCCCCGATGTGGTGCCTGCAGTGCACCGCCGACCGGCGGCGGGGGCCGCTCCGGCAGCGCCTGCTGCACGGGTGAGTTGGGGACCCCCCCCAAACCTGAGACCCCCCCCCCCCAAACCTGAGACCCCCCTCCCAACCCTGAGACCACCCCAAACCTGAGATCCCCCTCCTAAACCTGAGGACCCCTCCTAAACCTGAGACCCCCCTCCTAAACCTGAGACCCCCCCCCCAAACCTGAGACCCCCCTCCCAACCCTGAGACCCCTTTCCAAAACCTGAGACGCCCCCCAAACCTGAGACCCCCCTCCCAACCCTGAGACCACCCCAAACCTGAGATCCCCCTCCTAAACCTGAGACACCCCCCCAAACCTGAGACCCCCCCTCCTAAACCTGAGGACCCCCCCAAACCTGAGACCCCCCTCCTAAACCTGAGACCCCCCTCCTAAACCTGAGATCCCCCTCCTAAACCTGAGACCCCTCCCAAACCTGAGACCCCCCCCCCAAACCTGAGACCCCTCCCAAACCTGAGACCCCCCCCCAAACCTGAGACCCCCCTCCCAACCCTGAGACCCCTTTCCAAAACCTGAGACCCCCCCCAAACCTGAGACCCCCCTCCCAACCCTGAGACCACCCCAAACCTGAGATCCCCCTCCTAAACCTGAGACACCCCCCCAAACCTGAGACCCCCCCTCCTAAACCTGAGGACCCCCCCAAACCTGAGACCCCCCCTCCCAAACCTGAGACCCCTTTCCAAAACCTGAGACCCCCCCAAACCTGAGACCCCTCTCTCCAACCCTGAGACCCCCCCAAACCTGAGGCCTCTCCCCAAACCTGAGACCCCTCCCTAACCTGAGACACCCCCAAACCTGAGATCCCCCTCCCATCCCTGAGACCCCCCCCAAAACCTGAATCCCCACCCCTCATCCAAGACCCCCCCAACCCCTTTAACACCCCCCCATCATCATTCCTCCCCCCCCTCCCCAAACCCGCGGGAACCCCCCCCCCCCAGGTCCTGTGCACCTTCCTCGGGGCCCCCCCTACTTTTGGGGGACCCCCCCATCTTCCCTGTCCCCCCCCCCTTTTCCTGGACGCCTGGGTCCCCAGCAATGCGGGGGAGGGGGGGGGGGGGGCGGATGCCTGGGACCCCCCAGGGCTCGGGGGGGGGGGGCTGCCTGTGTCCGTGTGTCCCCATGTCCGTGTGTCCCCATGTCTGGTGTGTCCGTGTCCCCCTGAGTCCGTGTGTCCACTGATATCCCATGTCCATGTGTCCCCGTGTCTGGTGTGTCCCCATGTCCACGTGTCCATGTACGTCCCATGTCCGTGTGTCCCGACATCCACGTGTCCCCATGTCCACGTGTCCCCACATCCACGTGTCCCCATGTCTGTGTGTCCATGTCCGTCCCGTGTCCGTATGTCCACGTCCCCATGTGTCCCATGTCCGTGTGTCCCCGTGTCTCCCCTGTCCAAGTGTCCCCATGTCCATGTGTCCATGTATGTCCCATGTCCGTATGTCCACATGTCCCCATGTCCATGTGTCCATGTATGTCCCATGTCCGTATGTCCACATGTCCCCATGTCCATGTGTCCCTGTGTCTGGTGTGTCCCCATGTCCACGTGTCCATGTACGTCCCATGTCCGTGTGTCCCGACATCCACGTGTCCCCATGTCCACGTGTCCCCATGTCTGTGTGTCCATGTCCGTCCCATGTCCGTATGTCCACGTCCCCATGTGTCCCATGTCCGTGTGTCCCCATGTCCATGTGTCCATGTATGTCCCATGTCCGTATGTCCACATGTCCCCATGTCCATGTGTCCCATGTCTCTGACCCCATGTCTGTCATGTCTGTGTGTCCCCATGTTGGTCATGTCCATGTGTCCATGTATGTCCCACGTCTGTATGTCCATGTGTCCCCATGTCCATCATGTCCGTATGTCCACATGTCCCCATGTCCATCTGTCCCATGTTCCTGACCCCACGGCTGTCATGTCCATGTGTCCCCGTGTTGGTCATGTCCCTGTGTCCCCATGTCCCATGTCCGTGTGTCCCTGTGTCCCCCTGTCCAAGTGTCCCCCCGTCCGTGTGTCCCCATGTTGGTCATGTCCCTGTGTCCCATGTCCGTGTGTCCCCATGTCCATGCATCTCCACGTCTGTGTCCAGGTGTCCCCACATCCGTGTGTCCCCGTGACTGTGTCCGTGTGTCCCCATGTCCATGTGTCCCACCTCTGTGCGTCTCCACGTCCCCACCTTGGTCACGTCCACGTGTCCTCATGTCCGCGCGTCCCCATGTCTGTGCCCATGTGTCCCGTGTCCGTGTGTCCCCTTGTTCCCATGTCCATGTGTCTGGGGGTCCCTACGTCCCATGTCCACGTGTCTGGGGGTCCCCACGCCCCCGTGCCCCCGTGCCCGTGTCCCCAGGGTCCCCGCTCAGGTGGCTCCAGGCTGCTGAGGGGGTTTGGGGGGGGGGGTCTTGGGGTGGCATGGGAGGGGGTCTCAGGGGGATTCAGGTGGGGTCCCGACGTGGGGGTGACGCGATGTCCCCACAGCGTGGACGGCGAGGCGCCGGGCAGCGAGGGTGGGGGTCCGGTGCCCGACAGCCCCGGGCGACCCCCCCCGTACCGTGGCCTCCCTCAGCCGGCCCCCCAGGGACCAGGGGGGTCCGGGGGGGGCCCCGGGGGGGGCTCCCCGGGGTTGGCCTGGCCCCGGCTGCCACCCCAGCCCGCCAGCGTGGCCCTGCGCAAGCAGGAGGAGGAGGAGGAGAGCAAGAGGCCGAAGGCTCTGAGCGACAGCTACGAGCTCTCCACCGACCTGCAGGACAAGAAGGTACCCCGGGGACACCCGGTGACACCCCCTGACACCTCCCACCCCCCCCGTGATGGTCCCCAGCCACGTGTGATGGTCCCCAGCCCCGTGTGACGGTCCCCAGCCCCATGTGATGGTCACCACCCATGTGTGGTGGTCCCCAGCCACGTGTGACAGTCCCCAGCCTTGTGTGACAGTTCCCAGACACGTGTGATGGTCACTACCCGTGTGTGATGGTCACCGGTCATATGTGACGGTTCCCAGCCTCGTGTGACGGTTCCCAGCCACGTGTGATGGTCCCCAGCCCCATGCGATGGTCACCAACCATGCGTGATGGTCCCCAGCCACGTGTGATGGTCACCAGCCACGTGTGACAGCCCCCAGCCTCGTGCAGTGGTCACCAACCCCATGTGTGATGGTTCCCAGACACGTGTAATGGTCACCACCCGTGTGTGACGGTCACCACCCGTGTGTGATGGTCACCAGTCATGTGTGACAGTCCCCAGCGTTGTGTGACGGTCACCAGCCACGTGTGATGGTCCCCAGCCCCATGCGATGGTCACCAGCCATGTGTGACAGTCCCCAGCCTCGTGCGATGGTCACCAACCCCATGTGTGATGGTCCCCAGCCTCGTGCGATGGTCACCACCTATCTGTGATGGTCACCGACCCCATGTGATGGTCACTGTCCCCGTGCAATGGTCACTGTCCCCATGCGAGGCCCCATCCCCATGCAAGGCCACCGTGCCCCCACCCCGCTGCCGACCCTCTTTCCCCGGGTGTTGCCTCACCTGTGTCCTTCTCCTGCCCTGTCTGTCCCCCTGTCTGTCCCCCTGTCTGTCCCCATGGCCACCTCTGGCACCCTGGTGTCCCCATGTCCCTGTTCATGTCCCCATCCCCATGTCCCCGAATGTCCCCGTCCATGTCACCATCCCTGTGTTGCCATATCTCCATCCGTGTCCCCATCCCCACATCCCCACCCATGCCCCCACGTCCCCATCCCCACATCCCCATCCACATCCCCATGGCCCCTTATCCTCATCCCTGTCCCCATCCCCATGTCCCCTTATCCCCATCCATGTCCCCACACCCCCCACGTCCCTGTGCCCACATCCCCCATACCTCCATCCCCATCCCCGTGTCCCCATCCCTGTCCCAATCCCTGTGTCCACATCCATGCCCCCACATCCCCATCCCTTTCTTCATCCCCATGTCCCCTTATCCCCATCAACGTCCCCGTCCCCGTGTCCCCATCCCATGCTCGCATGTCCCCATCCCTGTCCCCACATCCTCTTGTCCCCATCCCCATGTCCCCATCCCAATGTCCTCTTATCCCCATCCATGTCCCCATCCCCATGTCCCTATCCCAATGTCCTCTTATCCCCATCCATGTCCCCATCCCCATGTCCCCATCCCAATGTCCTCTTATCCCCATCCATGTTCCCATCCCCGTGTCCCCATCCTATGCCCCCATGTCCCCATCCCTGTCCCCATGTCCCCTTATCCCCATGTCCCCATCCATGCCCCCACATCCCCATCCCCACGTCCCCTTCTCCCCATCAACATCCCCATGTCCCCATCCATGTTCCCACCTCCCCCATGTCCCCCCACCTCCATCGCCATGTCCCCATCCCCATGTCCCCATCCCCGTCCCTATCCCCATCCCTGTCCCCATCCCCATGTCCCTTTATCTCCATCAACGTCCCCATCCCCAACCCCATCCCCATGTCCCCACGTCCCCACGTCCCCATTCCTGTCCCCATCCCCATGTCCTCATCCCTGTCCCCATCCCCATGTCCCTTTATCTCCATCAATGTCCCCATCCCCACGTCCCCATCCCCATGTCCCCATGTCCCCATCCCTGTCCCCATCCCCATGTCCCTTTATCTCCATCAATGTCCCCATCCCCATGTCCCTTTATCTCCATCAACGTCCCCATCCCCACGTCCCCATCCCTGTCCCCATCCCCATCCCTGTCCCCATCCCCATGTCCCCTTATCTCCATCAACGTCCCCATCCCCATGTCCCCATCCCCAACCCCATCCCCATGTCCCCACGTCCCCATTCCTGTCCCCGTCCCCACGTCCCCATTCCTGTCCCCATCCCCACGTCCCCATTCCTGTCCCCATCCCCACGTCCCCATTCCTGTCCCCATCCCCATGTCCCCATCCCTGTCCCCATCCCCATCCCTGTCCCCATCCCCATGTCCCCTTATCTCCATCAACGTCCCCATCCCCACGTCCCCATCCGTGCCCCCACATCCACATCCCTTTCTTCATCCCCATGTCCCCATCCCCATGTCCCCACGCCTCCCTCCGTGTCCCCACCTGTCCCCACGTCCCCCCTACCTCCATCCCCATCCCCCTCCCCATGTGTGTGTGTGTGTCCCCCCCATGTCCCCGTCCCCCCCCCCCCCCCCAGGTGGAGATGCTGGAACGCAAATACGGGGGTTACTTCCGCACCCGCCGCGCCGCCCGCACCATCCAGGCCGCCTTCCGCCGCTACCGCATGGCCCAAAAATTCGAGCGGCTGCGCAGCGAGGGGGGACGCGCCCGTCGCTTGGCCCTCCCCGGCCTTCGCCTCCAATTTTCCTTTGAGGAATACGATCGCGGACCCCCGGCTCCCGCTCCGGGACCCCCTCCGCCGCCCCCCCCCTTATTTTCAAGGCAAACCCGCCTCGCTGGACGAGGGGGTGTTGGGGGGACCTCGAAGGGCTCCCCGATATGGGGGGTCTTGCCGGGCTGGTTTGGATGGGGGGGGTGGTCCCTCTGAAGGGGCGACGGCGGCGGCGGTGGGGGGGCCGGGGGGGGGCCGGGGCCGGGGGGGCCGGCAGCCCCCCTCGGCAGCTCTCGGCCTCCGCCGACTTCGGGCCCGGCGGAGCCGACTTGGAGGAGGCCTTTGCGCAGCAGGTAGGGGTCACGGGGGTCGGGGGGGGGTCGCAGGGGATGGGGGGGGTCGTGGGGGTCCCAAGGGCTATGGGGGAGTGGGGTGTCACAGGGGATGCGGGGGTCACAGGGTCGTGGGAGGTCATGGGGGTCCCAAGGGCTGTGGGGGGTCATGGGGGTCATTGAGGTCATGGGGGTCCCAAGGGCCGTGGGGGGTCATGGGGGTCACAAGGACATGGGGGGTCATAGGGGACATGAGGGGTTATGGGGGTTACAGGGGCCGTGGGGGTCACAGGGCCACGGGAGGTCACGGGGTTCATGGGGGTCACAGGGGATGTGGGGGCTCGTAGGGATCCCGGAGGTCACAGGGCCACGGGAGGTCACAGGAGTCATGGGGGTCCCGAGGGTCACAGAGGCCATGGGGGGGGTCATAGGGGTGACAGGGACATGAGGGGTCATGGGGTCATAAGGCCATGGGGGGGTCACAGGTGACAAAGGGGGTCATGGGGGCGCGAGAGTTCACAGGAGCTGGGGGTCACAGGGAAGCTGGGGGGGGCACGGGGGTCATGGAGGGGGTCACAGGGAGTTGGGGGGCCGTGAGGGGTGCGGGGGGGGATGATGATGGAGGCGGGGGGGCTGACGGGGGGGGGTGTCCGTCCCTGCAGGTGAAGTCTTTGGCCGCCTCCATCGACGAGGCGCTGGGGGGCGGCCGGGGGGTCCCCCCCGGGGCCCCGGCCCCCCCCCGCGGGTGACAGCGCCGCCACCTCCACCAGCGACGTCACCCTCTACCTGGACGAGGGGCTCCCCGGTTCCCCCCGCTCACCCGAGCGGCCCCCCCAGCCCCGAGCCCCCCCCCGAAACCGGGGGTTCCCAGCCCCCCCCAGCCCCTCCGCCACCCCCCCCGCCTCCCGCCAACCCCCCCGGCTCAGCTGAACGCTGGGGGGGTCCCGAGGAACCCCCGCGCCGCGGCCCCCCGTGCTTGGAGTGCCGGGGTCGTGGGGGCGGCGGGGGGGGGCACCCCCCTTTGCTGACGGTCGAGCCCCCCAGCGACAGCTCGGCCGACCTCAGCGACCGCTCCGACCGCGGCTCCCTTAACCGGGGGGGTCCCTACGAACCCGAAGGGGGCGGGGGGGGCACGTTGCCCCGTACCGGCCCCCCCCCATCGCTGCTTTCACCCCGAAGCCCCCCCCGCCCCCCCCACCGGCCCCCCGCCCCCCCCCCGCCGCCGAGGAGGGCTCGGAGGGGGACAACGAGAGCTTGGGGAGCAGCTCCAACTCCAACGAGACCCTCAACTGCTCCTCGGGTTCTTCATCCCGCGACAGCCTGCGGCGACCCCCCCCGCCGCCCCCCCCGCCTCCCGCCGCCCCCCCGCAACCCCCTGGTCCCTCCGGACCCCCCGGCAAAGCCACGTACCAACGGGAACCGCGGCAGAGCTGGGACTCACCGGCCCTCAACAACGACGTGGTGCAACGCCGGCAGTACCGCATCGGCCTCAACCTCTTCAACAAGTGAGGGGGCCATGGGAAATGGGGGGGGGGGAGGTGGATGAGGGGGTTGGGGTGGGGGGCGGCAGCCCCATGTCGGGCGTGGGATGGGGTCTGGGGGCCCTATAGCGGGACCGCGTGGCGTTCTTGGTGGTCCTATGGCAAGGACAGGGTGGTGTTCCTGGTGGCCCTATGGTGAAGCCAAGGTGATGTTCTAAATGACCCTATAGCGAGGACAGGATGACCTTGGTGGCCCTACAGAAAGGACAGGGTGAGATTTTATGTGGTCCTATGGAAAGAATAGGGTGATGTCCTAGGTAGTCCTATAGAAAAGTATGCTGATGTTCTAGATAACCCTATAGTATGGACATGGTGTTATTCTAGGTGACCCAGTAGTCAAGACACGATGGCGTTCTAGGTGATCCTATAGGGAAGACAGATTGTCATCCTAGGTGACCCTACAACCAAACCAAGGTGATGTTTAGGTGGCTCCACAGATGGCAAAGTGACCCTATAGCCAGGAGAAGGTGACGTTCTAGGTCACCCTATAGCCAACACGAAATGATGACCCCCACGGCAGTCGGGGTGACCGTGCGCCCATCACCTTTGTAGGAAACCAGAGAAGGGGATCCAGTATCTGATCGAGAGGGGCTTCCTCTCGGACACCCCCGTGGGGGTGGCCCACTTCATCCTGGAGAGGAAGGGCTTGAGCCGGCAGATGATCGGCGAGTTCCTCGGCAATCGCCAGAAGCAATTCAACCGCGACGTCCTTGAGTAAGTGGGGGGGGGGGAACGAACTGGAACGGGGTGGGACACACCGGGATTTGGGGGCTCCCCCCCCGGACCGAGGCCATCTCTTGTCTGTGGGGGTCTCCTACAGCTGCGTGGTAGATGAGATGGACTTCTCCGGCATGGAGCTAGATGAGGCCCTGCGCAAGTTCCAGTCCCACATTCGGGTGCAGGGGGAGGCCCAGAAGGTCGAGCGCTTGATCGAGGCCTTCAGGTGAGAGACGGTGATGGGTCCCTGTCCCCATCTCCCCCGCACCGGGAAGGCCACCAGGCCACGGCACGCGGTTGCATGGTCACCAGAGGGTGATGTTCTAGGTGACCCTGTGGATCAAGAGGGAGACAATAGGGGCGGTGGGCCACGTGCCATGGGGTGATGTTCTAGGTGACCCTATGGACCAAGCAGGGGGACATTAGGGGTGGTGGCCCTCACGGGACCAGGCAATGTTCTAGGTGACCCTATGGACCAAGCAGGGGGACATGGGGGTGGTGGCCCACATGTGGGACCAGGCGATCTCCTAGGTGACTTTATAGACAGGGAGGACATTAGAGGTGGTGGCCCACACGTGAGGGGACCTGGACTGCTGCGGGGCTGCGGTGGGGTGCAGAGGCCATCCCGGCCACGTGGGGATGGCCGTGGGGCAACCTGACCCCATGGGCCGTGGGGATTGTCCGCCCCGCAGCCAGCGCTACTGCGTGTGTAACGCGGCCCTGCTGCGCCAGTTCCGCAACCCGGACACCATCTTCATCCTGGCCTTCGCCATCATCCTCCTCAACACCGACATGTACAGCCCCAGCGTCAAGGCTGAGCGCAAGATGAAGCTGGAGGACTTCATCAAGAACCTTCGAGGTGAGAACCGCGGTCCCATCTTGTCCCCACTCGTGTCCCCGCCCCCTGCTCGGGAACGCGGGTTCTAGAGCGGGGGCCGGGTGTCACGCAGGGGTGGACAACGGGGAGGACATCCCCCGGGACATGCTGGTGGGCATCTACCAGCGCATCCAGAGCCGGGAGCTGCGTACCAACGACGACCACGTCTCCCAGGTCCAGGCCGTCGAGCGCATGATCGTCGGCAAGAAGCCGGTGGGTTCACTCGAGGGATGGGACAGGTTCTAGGTGACCCTATGGAGGGATGCTCTAGGTGACCCATGGAGGATGTTCTCGGTGACCCTATGGGAGAAGTCCTAGGTGACCCCGTGGGGGATGTTCTATGTGACCTATGGGGGACGCTCAAGGTGACCAATGGGGGACGTTCTAGGTGATCCAATGGGGGATATTGTAGGTGACACTATGGGGGGATGCTCTAGGTGACCCCAGGGATGGGCTAGGCCAACGTCGAGGGTGCCGTCACCATCAAGGGGTGGGCCTGGAGGGCTGGTGGGTGTGTTCCGCTCAGGCCCTGCCCCGGCGCTGAGCCCACCCCTGTCCCCAGGTGCTGTCCCTGCCCCACCGGCGCCTGGTGTGCTGCTGCCAGCTCTACGAGGTCCCCGACCCCAACCGGCCCCAGCGCCTGGGGCTGCACCAGCGCGAGGTCTTCCTCTTCAACGACCTGCTGGTGGTGAGCCGGTCGCCTGGGTCCCCTTCAGAGCCGGGGTGTCCCTGGGGTGGGGGTCACCCGTGGGGAGTCAAGGGCTCTCCCAGATTCCTGGGTCCCCGGTGACCTGGTGGCCCCGGCAGGTGACGAAGATCTTCCAGAAGAAGAAGATCCTGGTGACCTACAGCTTCCGCCAGAGCTTCCCCCTCGTTGAGATGCACATGCAGCTCTTCCAGAATGCCTGTGAGCCCCACGGCGCCCCACGGCACCCCATGGCATGGCCCTCTGCCCCACAGCACCTTCATGGGATGCTCCCCTGCCCCTACGTCCCATGGGGTCCACCACCAGATACCCCTTTGCCCTATGGGGTCCACCATGGAGTGTCCCCCATTGGATGGCCCATGGTGTCCCCCATGGCTTGTCCCCTGGTGTCCCCCATAGGATGTCCCATGGTGTCACCCATGGATTGTCCCATGGTGTCCCCCATGGGATGCTCCCCACCCCATGGTGTCCCCCATAGGATGTCCCATGGTGTCCCCCATAGGATGCTCCCCACCCCATGGTGTCCCCCATGGGATGTCCCATGGTGTCCCCCATAGGATGCTCCCCACCCCATGGTGTCCCCCATAGGATGTCCCATGGTGTCCCCCATGGCTTGTCCCATGGTGTCCCCCATAGGATGCTCCCCACCCCATGGTGCCCCCCATAGGATGTCCCATGGTGTCACCCATGGATTGTCCCATGGTGTCCCCCATAGGTTGTCCCATGATGTCCTCCATGGGATGCTCCCCTACCCCACAGCACCTCCTGGGGGATACCCCCTCCCCTGGCCCCCTGGGTCCCCCCAAACCCCATGACCTCTGACCGTGTGCCCTCTATCCCCCCTCCATCCCCCAGATTACCAGTTTGGGATCAAGCTGCTATCAGCGGCACCGGGTGGGGAGAGAAAGGTCCTCATCGTCTTCAATGCCCCGAGCCCGCAGGACCGGCTGCGCTTCGCCAGCGACCTCCGCGAGTCCGTGGCCGAGGTGCAGGAGATGGAGAAGTACCGTGTGGAGGGTGAGCGGGGCACTGGGAGCACTGGAAGGGGCACTGGGAGCACTGGGACGGGTGCTGGGAGCACTGGGAGGGGCACTGGGAGCAGTTGGATGGGTGCTGGGGGGGCTTGGATGGGGACTGGGGGTATAGGGATGGATGCTGGGAGCAGTGGGATGAGCGCTGGGGTAGTGGGACGGGTGCTGGGAGCACTGGGAGGGGCACTGGGAGCACTGGGACGGGTGCTGGGAGCACTGGGAGGGGCACTGGGAGCAGTGGGATGGGTGCTGGGGGGGCTTGGATGGGGACTGGGGGTATAGGGATGGATGCTGGGAGCAGTGGGATGGGCGCTGGGGTAGTGGGATGGGCGCTGGGAGCACTGGGACGGGTGCTGGGAGCACTGGGAGGGGCACTGGGAGCACTGGGACGGGTGCTGGGAGCACTGGGAGGGGCACTGGGAGCAGTGGGATGGGTGCTGGGGGGGCTTGGATGGGGACTGGGGGTATAGGGATGGATGCTGGGAGCAGTGGGATGAGCGCTGGGGTAGTGGGACGGGTGCTGGGAGCACTGGGAGGGGCACTGGGAGCACTGGGACGGGTGCTGGGAGCACTGGGAGGGGCACTGGGAGCAGTGGGATGGGTGCTGGGGGGGCTTGGATGGGGACTGGGGGTATAGGGATGGATGCTGGGAGCAGTGGGATGGGCGCTGGGGTAGTGGGATGGGCGCTGGGAGCACTGGGACGGGTGCTGGGAGCACTGGGAGGGGCACTGGGAGCACTGGGATGGGTGCTGGGGGAGCTCGGGTGGGGACTGGGGCTACAGGGATGGGCGCTGGGGTAGTGGGATGGGTGCTGGGAGGGGCACTGGGAGTGTTTGGATGAGCGCTGGGATGGGGGTGTTGGGGTACTTGGATGGAAAATGGGAGCACTGGGAGCACTGGCAGTGCTGGGATGGAACCTGTGGGCACCGGGGCTGGCACTGGGTACACTGGGGTGGTCGTGGCGGGGGGGGTGTCACTGGGAACACTGGAATGGCCAACTGGGATGGTCAATGGGGGCATTTCGATGGGGACCGGCTCACCGGGGGGACACTGGGCTGACTGGGGCCGCCTTGTGTGTGTGTGTGTGTCCCCCCCACAGCGGAGCTGGAGAAGCAGAAGGGGGTGTCGGGGGCGCGGGGTGGGGGGTCCCCCCCGCGAGGCCCTCAACGGCCTCAGCCGCAGCAGCCTGGAGGAGGCGTTCGGGGCCGGCGAGGGGCTCAAGCGCAGCGCCCTCAGCAGCTCCCTGCGGGACCTCTCCGACGGCGGTGAGATGGGGGGGGTCACCCCCACCCTGGGTGGGGTGCCCTGGTTGGGGGGGGGGGGGTTAGGGTCACCCTGGGAGGGCTTTTGGGGATACCCCGGCAGGCATTTGGGGTGCCTGGGGGGGGGACGACAGGGACACAGATAGGGGGGACTGAGGTTCCTGGGGGGCAGTTGGGGTCTCTGGGGGGTGTTGATGTCCCCTGGGTGTTGTTTGGGGTCCCCTGGGTGGGTATTTAGGGGTCTCTTGGGGGGGTGTTGGGGTCCCCTGGGAGGGCAGTTGGGGTCCCCTGGGGGTTGTTTGAGGTCCCCTGGGAAGGTATTTAGGGGTCTCCTGGGGGGGTTACGGGTCTCTGGGGGGCAGTTGGGGTGCCCTGGGGGGCGGTTGGGGTCTCTGGGGGGGGTTGGGGTCCCCTGGGGAGGCACCAAGGTCCCTGGGGGGCATCTGGGGACCCTCAAGGGGAAGCTGGGGTGCCCTGGGGGGCAGCTGAAGTCCCTGGAGGGGGGACGGACATTGGGGTTGCTGGGGGGGGGGGAAGCCAAGGGGATCCCCCCCAACTGCTGCCCCCCCTAACTGTTGTTCCCCCCCCCCCAGGCAAGCGGGGCCGGCGCAACAGCGTGGGGTCCCTCGACAGCACTATCGAGGTGAGTGGGAGGGGCCCCAGCAGGCCCCGCCCCTTAAAGCCCCGCCTCCTAAACGCCCCACCCATTTAACCCCCACCCCCGTGTTCCTAGTGCCCCACCTGCCCTGGGGGAAAGGGAGCGGGGCTTGTGTGAGGGGCGGGGCTTGGGCATGGAAGGGAGGGGCTTGCTGACCAAGGGGAGGGGCTTGGTCCAGGGAAGGCGGGGCTTGTCTGGGAAGGGGCGGGGCTGTTCCCATGGGTAGGCCCTAACTGGCAAAGGGGAGGTGCTTGATTAGGGGGTGGAGCAATCTCAGGGAAGGGGCGGGGCTTGTTTGCCAAAGATGGGGCACAACCACCAACGGGGGGCGGGGTAGGCTAGAGCCGGGAGGCGGGGCTTGTTCCCTAATGTCATGTGATCTGGTCCGGGGGTGGGGCCTATCCCTCGGTAGCAGGCCAATGGGGGCAAGGCTGGGGCCAAGGGGCGGGGCTTGCCCGGTACAGAGGCGGGGTTTATCAGGGAGGGGGGCGGGGCTACCTCTAGGGGGCCCTAGCTGCCAGGCTTTCCCCACCAATGGGACGAGGCCTGCTGGGAGGGGGCGTGGCCTGCCGGGAGCGGGGGCGTGGCCCCAGCCGGGCTGACTCCGCCCCCTCCCGCAGGGCTCCATCATCAGCAGCCCCCGGCCGCAGGCGCGGGGTCCGCCGGGGGGGGCCGGGGGGAGCCCCCGAGGGCTACAAGCCCCCCCCCCGGCCCGTTTCCAACTCCTCCTCCTTCTTGGGGTCCCTCTTCGGCAGCCGGCGAGGCAAAGGCCCCCCCGGACCCCCCCCTGGGGTGGGGGGGCCCCGCTTCGGCCTCAGCCTCCTCTTCCTCGGCTTCCTCCTCCCATCACCATCACCCCCCCCCCCGCGCCCCCCCAGGCCCCCGAGGGTCCCTCCAAGCTCCAAGCGCTGCACGCCCAGTACTGTCACGGGGCCGGCGGGGGGGCGGTGGCGGCGGCGGCGGCGGCGGCGGCGGCGGGGGGGGGTCCCGGCCCTCCCCCGCCACCCCCGTACCCCCAGCAGCCCCCCCCTCCCGCCCGCCCCGCGCCCCCCCCCGCCGCTCCCCGCCATCGCCGCCGGAGCCCCCCCCCCGCTTTCACGGGGGACCCCAACCCCCGTTGTCGGCGCCCCCCCCAGCAGCACGGCCCCCCCGGCGGGGGGTTCCCCCCGCCGCACCCCCATTACACCCTACACCGGCCTGGCAAGAGGGGGGGTGCCCCCCCCGGGCCCCCCCGCCAGCCTCTCTCCCCCCCTCCCCCTCTACAGCCCCGCACCCCCCCACCACGGGCTGCCCCACGCTTACCCCCCCGGCCCCCCCCCCGCACCATCACCCCCCGCCGCCCCCCGCCCCCGCCGCCGCCAAACACTTTGTTTTTGGCGGGGGCGGCGGTGGGGGGGGCCCGGCCGGGGGGGGCCCTCCGGGGGGGTGGCGGCGGGGCAGCCCCCCCGCCCCATCACCACCATCATCATCATCATCACCACCACCCACCCCCCCACTCCCCTATCCCCCCCCCCCCTTCTTACCCCCCTTTGCCCCCCCCCTCGCCCCACACCCCCCTCAGCCCCCACTCTCCCGCCGGCCCCACCTCGCCCCTGGCCCAAGCCGGCCAGGGCCCCCCCAAACCCAAGGGGGGGAACCGCATCAGCACCGTGGTTTGACCGAACACCCCCCCCTCCCCCCCCCCCACCTCCCCAAGCAGAGGACGGACACAACTCATGGCAGCGATGGACGGTGCCGGCATGCTGGATGCGGTGGTTATTTTTGTACCCCCCCCCCCCTTATCCCGATCCCCCCCCCCAAAAAAAAAAAACCCTGCACGTGGCTCGTGTTTGGCTGCTCACGCCTCGCCCCCGCGGGGGTGGGGGGCACCCGGATGCCTGGGTTCCCCCCCCCTCTCCTCGCCATCCCGGGGGTCCGGCGTCGAGGATGGCCCCCCCACCCCGGCTCAGGCTGAATGTCACATGGCACTTTAACCTCCCCCCCCCCCCAAATCCTCCCCCCTCCCACCCCGAACGCCTGGGTCCCCCCTCCCTGGCTGAGACCCAGGGGTCCGGGCCCCCCCCCCCATCCCACCACCCCCCCCCCCCCCTCCCGGGGAGGACCCAGGCGTCCGGGCCCGCATGCGCCCGCGCCGGGCCCTGTATATAAGAGACTGTATATTTGATGCTTCATAAACGGACCGGCCGGCCCTTGGCGTGTGAACCACCTGCACCCCTTTTTTTTGGGGGGGGAGAGACACATGACACACACCTATAGGGACTATAGGGTCTTGGGGCGGTGGGCAGGAGGGCTTTAAGGGCTATAGGGAGTTGGGGGGTTATATGGTGGGGGGGCCGCAAGCGGGAGTTAGAGGGACCCTGGGGCTATATGGGGCTGGAGGCTATAGGGGTCTTGAAAGGGCTATAGGGCCCCTTTTACAGTTAGGGGGCTGGGGCTATAGGACCCTGAGAGATATAGGGGCCTGGGGGCTATATGGGCCCTAATAGGGACCGTGGGGCTATAGGGACTATAACAGAGACCCTGGGGCTATAGGTGCTTAGAGGCTATAGGGGCCATAATAGGGACCCTATGGCTATATGTGCCTGGGGGCTATAGGGAGCAGGGGCTATAGGGGCTATAACAGGGACCCTATGACTATAAGGGCCTGGGGCTATAGGGGCCACAAGAGGGATCCTATAGCTATACGTGCCTGGGGGCTATAGGGGCTATAATAGGGACCCTATGGCTATACATGCCTGGGGGCTCTAGGAGCTATAACAGGGACCCTATGACTATAGGGGCCTGGGGCTATAGGGGCCACAAGAGGGACCCTATGGCTATAGGTGCCTGGGGGCTACAGGGGCTATAATAGGGGTCCTATGGCCACACGTGCCTAGGGGCTATAGGAGCTATAATAGGGACCCTATGGCTATACGTGCCTGGGGGCTATAGGGGCTATAATAGGGACCCTATGGCCATACGTGCCTGGGGGCCAGAAGGGCTATAATAGGGACCCTATGACTACACGTGCCTGGGGGCTATAATAGGGGTCCTATGGCTATAAGTGCCTGGGGGCTACAGGGTTATAATAGGGACCCTATGGCTATACGTGCCTGGGGGCTATAGGGGCTATAATAGGGATCCTATGGCTATACGTGCCTGGGGGCTATAGGGGCTACAATAGGGATCCTATGGCTATAGGTGCCTGGGGGCTATAGGGGCTATAATAGGGCCCCTATGGCCATAGGGGCTATAGGTGCCGCTGGGTGGGGCAGGAGCGGCTGCGAAGGCGCGCCGGGGCGGGGCGCCGGGGCGGGGGCGGAGCTCCCCTTAGCTCCGCCCCTCGGGACGGCGATAGCCCCCGCCCCGCGCTCCGCCCTCCCACCCCGCGGCCGGGCGGGCAGCGCATGCGCGCTGCGCCCCTTTAAACGTGCACAAGAAGCCCCGGCTCCTCCGCTGACCCAGCGGCGGAGGCGCAAGCCGGCGGCGGGGATCCCTCCGCCGCGGGGGAGGGGGCGGAGCCTGAGGACTATTTTTCTCCCCTCGCTCCTCCCGTCGCACCGCCTCCCGCCGGCCGAGCCGCGGGGGTGGGGGTGCCGGGGGCGGCCGCGTTCCCCTCCTCCCTTTTCGAGCCCTCGTAGCCGGTTGCGGCGGCGTCGCCGCCGCGCTCAGCGCCCTCCCCTTCCCGCGGCGGAAGGAGACGGCGCCGTGAAGGGAGAGAGAGACGCAGCACCGCGCGGGGCGGTGTGCGCGGCCGCGCCTGCGCAGTGTGTGCGTGCGCGCGGGGCGGGGGGCGGGGGGGAGCGAGAGGAGGAGGGAACTCAAGATGGCGGCGGCGGCCCGGCTGGGGGGACCGGGCAGGCCTCGGGCTTGAGGCGGGCGGATTGCGGGGCCGGTGGGGGCCGCTTCCCGCGGCCAGGAGGCGGCGGGGCCGGGGGGGACAAGCGGAGCAGGTCGGCGGAGGCACCTGGGCACTCTCCTCCCCCCCCTTTCCCCGGGGCTTGGGGAGGGGGGGGGCGGCCCAGGGCCTGTGAGGGGGCGGCCCGGGGGCCTGTGAGGGGGCGGCGGGGGCCTCTATGGCCCCCTGAGGGGGTCCCCCGCGGGCAGCGACGGTACCCCCTCCCCTCGGTGGGGAGGATGGAAGAGGGGGAGCAGCAGCGCGGAGGGGGCGGTTGGGTCGAGTGGGGGCCCGCCCCGGGGGGTTCGCCGCCTTGGGGCACCCCCTCGCCGCCGGAGGGGGACGAGGAGGCCAAACGGGGCCGGGGCGGGGAATGGGGGGGGGACGGAGCCCATCGGAGACGCGGCTCCCCCCCGGTCGGCTGCCGCCCCCCCTAAAGCCGCGGGGGAGGAGAGGGCCGCGGCGGCCCCTCGCCCCCCTAAAGCCGGTGGGGAGCCGCGGGGTAAAGGAGGGGGGGACCGGCAAGGGACCCGGCGGGCGTCCCCCGGGCGATGAGCGAAGCCCCCGCAAGACCCCCGAAGAACGGGGGGCCCGAAGCGGGGATCGCCCAGGCCCTGAGGACAAGGCCCGGAGACCCTTTGGGGGTCCCCGCAGCGGGGGGGAAGCCCCCCGGGGTCCCCCGAGCGGTGGGGATCAGCGGGGCGAGTGGGGGACACCGTGGCTATCGGTTGCCGGTGAACTGGAGCCCCCCGAGGACTTTTTACCCCCCCCCGAATGTCCCGTCTTCGAGCCCAGCTGGGCCGAGTTCAGCGACCCCCTGGGTTACATCGCCAAGATCCGCCCCATCGCCGAGAAAAGCGGCATCTGCAAGATCCGACCCCCAGCTGTGAGTGTGGAAGGGGGGGGGGAGGCGGGGAGGGGGCTGCTGGGTGGGTTTGGGGGGGGGGGGGGGGGAGGGCCGCAGCTGGGGGTCTTTGCCCCGCTGGGGTGAGCGTCCCTTGAGGTGTGGGGTTGGGGATTTGCTATGGGGTAGGCGGCCCCCCCCCCGCCCCCCGTGGGGGTGAGTTCCCACTTGGGGGAGTAGTTGCCCCCACCCCCCCGTGGGGGTAACTTCCCATTTAGGGGGGATACCCTCCCATTTGGGGGAGGGTAATTGCCCCCACCCCCCCCGTGGGGGTAATTTCCCATTTGGGGGGGTTAATTTCCCCCCCAGGGTGGGGGTATCTTCCCATTTAGGGGGGTTAATTGCCCTCCATCTCCCCCGTGGTATCTGCCCATTTGGGGGGTTAATTGCCCCCCTCTGGGGGAGTAATTCCCCCTCCCACTCCATCCTGGATGTAAATACCCACTCAGGGTGGGTAAATAACCCCGACGCTGCTCTTCGTCAGGGGGGAAATACCCCCTTGTTTTGGGATAAATATGGGAGCTATAGGGATCCATACCAGCTTGGCTGGGGGGGTAAATACCCACCTGGTTTGAGGAGTAAATGCACGGGCTGGGGAGGAGTAAATACCCCCCCGACATGGGGTAAATAGCCCCCCCTGGCCGCGGGGGTGCCCATGGGCCAGGGGGGTCCCCGCTGGGGCTGGATTTTGGGGGTGCTACACAGGCCAGACCCTGGGGGGAGGGGGGTCAAGGGCCCCTCGTTTCCCCCTAGCAAGGCCCCTCACCCACCTGTCTTGTGCTGGGTGGGGGGAACGGACCCAAAGGAATTTGGGGTGCCATCCCGCCCTGGGGTTTGGCGAGGGGGGGGGGGGACGGGACACGACGTACTTGGGGAGGGGGGTGGTCTGCATGTGTGTGTCCCCCCACGCTGGCCCTCACAACAACAACAGTGACACGGCCAATATGGCTGCCACCGCCGAGCCTTTGTCTGGCGAGCGGCAGGGGGGAACCCGGCCGAAGCCAGGGGGGTCCCCAGGTTGGGCAGCGCCCCTTGGAAGGAGGGTCCCCTGGAATGAGGGGGGGGGCAAGTGGGGGGCTGAGCCCCCCCCCATCCCCACCAACCTCGTTCGTGCTTGCAGTCCCCCCTTCATGGGCTTGTATCTTGTTTTGGCGGGGGGGGATGGGGTGGCCGCGTCGTGTCCCTACTGGGGAGGGGGGGGGGGGGGTGTCCCTTTGTCCTCTTTCCCAGTTTGAGGGGGTCCTGGCGCCATTGGTTTGGGGGTGGGGGACACACACGACAGGCCGATCTGGTCCCCCCAGCTTGGTGAGGTGGAGAACAGCTTCCGGGGAGGGCTGGGCCTGGCCGTGCTGGCGTCACCGCCTCCCCGCGTGGGGGCCCCCCCAAAATGGGGTGCATGCTGCGAGGCTGTCCCTCATGATGAGGGGGGTACACAGCCGAAGTGCCTGCCCTTCCCCCTCCAAATTTAGATGGCTGTGGCTATGCTTGCCCCCCCTCCCCCCCCCTTCCCCCTGCAGAGCCCTCAGGGCTTCCCTGCCTGTCCCTGCCTGTCCCTGCCTGTATAGGAATGGGGGGGGCTGTTGCTGCTAACCCCCCCTGCCCCCATCTCCCCAGGACTGGCAGCCCCCCTTTGCCGTGGAGGTGGACAACTTCAGATTCACCCCCCGCATCCAGCGGCTCAACGAGCTGGAGGTGAGTGGGGGGCGGCTCCCTTTTCGTCCCCTCCCCAGCTGATTTTGGGATGTGCACAGGGCTCACCCTTCCCCCCCTTATGTTCCCCCCCACCCCTGGCAGGCGCAGACCCGGGTCAAGCTGAACTACCTGGACCAGATCGCCAAATTTTGGGAAATCCAGGGTTCCTCGCTCAAGATCCCCAACGTCGAGCGACGTATCCTTGACCTCTACAGCCTCAGCAAGGTCTGGGGGTGCACGGGAGGGTACTGGGGGTGGGGGCTGTAACTGGTTTGGGGGTCCTTCATGTATGTTCTTCTCTCAGGTGGTAATGGAGGAAGGGGGGTACGAGGCTATCTGTAAGGACCGGCGGTGGGCTCGGGTGGCCCAGCGCCTCGCTTACCCCTCGGGAAAGAACATCGGCTCGCTGCTGCGCGCCCACTACGAGCGCATCATCTACCCCTACGAGATGTACCAGTCGGGGGCCAACCTGGTGGTGAGAAAATGGGGTGATTTAGTGGGCAACATATGGGGGGGGGGGGCTACAGGGTGCCGCCCACCACTCTGAGGGTCTCTTCCCTTCAGCAGTGCAACACGCGGCCCTTTGAGAGCGAGGAGAAGGACCGGGAGTACAAACCCCACAGCATCCCGCTGCGCCAGTCCGTCCAGCCCTCCAAGTTCAACAGCTACGGCCGTCGGGCTAAACGCCTGCAGCAGGAGGTGAGCACCCCCAAAAAACATCCCCCCCCCCCCCCCCCCGCCCCCCTCCACATTTTTAGGGACACCCCCCTGCCGTGACTCTGCCATCCCGCAGCCGGAGCCCACGGAGGAAGACATTGAGAAAAACCCGGAGCTGAAAAAGCTGCAGATCTATGGGGCTGGCCCCAAAATGTTGGGGTTGGGGCTGGTGGCCAAAGACAAGACCCTACGTAAGAAAGGTATGGGGGGAATCCCTCTGGGGTGATTTGGGGAGCACAGGGGAGTAGCTGTGACACCCCCCCTCCTAATTCTTTGCTCCCCAGATAAAGATGGTCCCGAGTGTCCCCCCACGGTGGTGGTGAAGGAGGAACCGGTGGGACCCGAGGCCAAGGTGGAGCCAGCGTCTCCCCGTGCTTACCTGGAGGGGAAGGAGGAGCTGCGGCACAGCCCCGAGCCCTGCACCAAAATGACCATGCGTCTGCGCCGCAGCCACAGCAACAGCCAGTTCGTAAGTACCCCGTGCTACGGGGCCGGGGACGACACAACACTGTGGGGCAGAGCCTCACCCCAACCCCTTCTGCTTCTCTCCAGGTCGATTCTTACATCTGTCGGATCTGCTCGCGAGGGGACGAAGATGACAAGCTGCTGCTCTGCGACGGCTGCGACGACAACTACCACATTTTCTGCCTCCTCCCGCCCCTGCCCGAAATCCCCAAGGGCATCTGGCGCTGCCCCAAATGCGTCATGGCGGTGAGGATGTTGGGAGGGACGTGGGGACCCGTCCCCGACCACCTACGTCGTGCCCTGCACACCCCCATTTTGCATTGCGTCCTGGCTGCGGGGCTGGGGACCCCCTGTGTTGTGTCTCATCTTAGCTGTGGAGTTGGGGACCCCCAACTCATGCCCTGTCCTATCTGAGGGGCTGGGACCCCCCTGAATTGCATCCAGTCCTGTCTGTGAGGCTGGGGACCCCTGTCTGTGGGGTTAGGGACCCCCGACTCAATATCTTATCCGATCCGTGGGGCTGGGGACCCGCACACCAACCCCGTGCCTCACATCCCATCCCATCTATGTTGTTAGGTTCCCCCACGTCATGTCTGTGGGGCTGGGGACCCCCACCCTGACCCCCCATCCCTCTTCTTCAGGAGTGCAAGCGACCGCCGGAGGCTTTTGGTTTCGAGCAGGCAACGCGGGAATACACCCTGCAGAGCTTCGGGGAGATGGCTGACTCCTTCAAAGCCGACTATTTCAACATGCCCGTCCACGTGAGTATGCTTGGGACCCTGCTGGTACCCCCGTGAGCCCCTCCAAGTCTCTAACATCCCTCCCACTTTCTCCCCAGATGGTCCCCACAGAGCTGGTGGAGAAGGAATTTTGGCGGCTGGTGAACAGCATCGAGGAGGACGTGACAGTGGAGTATGGCGCCGACATCCACTCCAAGGAATTCGGCAGCGGTTTCCCCATCAGCGACGGCAAAAGGAAGCTCTCGCCGGAGGAGGAGGTGAGGGAGACCCCAACCCCATGGGGGTGTCATAGTCGCCCGTGGTGGGGGTGACATTGTCTTTACGTCCTCCAAAGGAGTATGCCGGCAGCGGTTGGAACCTGAACGTGATGCCGGTGTTGAAGCAGTCGGTGCTGTGCCATATCAACGCTGATATTTCGGGAATGAAGGTGCCGTGGCTCTACGTGGGGATGGTCTTCTCCGCCTTTTGCTGGCACATCGAGGACCACTGGAGCTACTCCATCAACTACCTCCACTGGTGGGAGGCTTGGGGGGGGTGTTTGGGTGGTGAGGGGTGATCATGGGAGGTAGAAGGAGAGGTTTTGGGGTGCTCCTGACCTTTCCCCCCTACGCAGGGGCAGGCGGGGTTTTTTTGGGGCGTCACAACTTCCTTGGGGCAAGGAGATGTGGTTTGGGGCAGGTGAAGGTTTTTTGGAGTGCCCTGACTGTATCTCCAACCCAGGGGCAAGCTGAAGATGGGGTATGGGGCTAGAGGAGGTTTTTGGGGTGCCACAACCCCCCAGGCCTGAGCCCAAGATGCGGTATGGGGTTAGAGAAGGTTTTTGGCACGCCTTGACCCCCCAGGGTCAAGCCCAAGATGGGTTATGGGGTGAGAGAAGGTTTTTTGGGGTGCCCTGACCTCATCCCCCACCTGGGGCAAGCTGAAGCTGCAGTATGGGGTGAGAAGAGGTTTTTGGGGTGCTGTGAGCCCAAGATGTGGTATGGGGCAGGAGGGGGGTTTTTGGGGCACCCCTGACCTTATTCCTCGCTCCAGGAGCAAGCCCTATACGTGGTACAGGGTGGGAGGGGAGCCTTTGGGGTGCCCCCAAGCCATGGTATGGGGTGGGAGGAGGGGTTTTGGGGTGCCTCTGACCCCGTACCTCCCCCCCCCCTCCAGGGGTGAGCCCAAGACGTGGTACGGGGTCCCCTCCTTCGCGGCCGAGCACCTGGAAGAGGTGATGAAGAAGCTGACACCGGAGCTCTTCGAGAGCCAGCCCGACCTGCTCCACCAACTCGTCACCCTCATGAACCCCAACACTCTCATGGCCCACGGTGTGCCCGTGAGTATCGGGATCCCCTCAGAGCCCCCCCCAAACTCCTTACTTTCCCCTCCCTTACCCCAAATTTTCTCTCTCTTTTAGGTCGTAAGGACCAACCAGTGCGCCGGTGAATTTGTCATCACCTTCCCCCGGGCATACCACAGCGGTTTCAACCAGGGTTACAACTTTGCAGAGGCCGTGAACTTCTGTACCGCTGACTGGGTGAGCCCCTGCACCCCCAAAAACCTGGGGGAGAACCCTAAATGTGGTCTGGGTGCTCCTCGGGGAGGATGCTTGGGGAGCTCGGAGCGTTGAGCTGGAATTTTGGGGGATCCAGCACCATGATTCGAGCTGAGGATGCCCGGCTCCGTTGGGGAGTGCATTTTGGGGTTCCCCCAAATTTGGGGGTCCCCCGTAACACCCGGTATCACCCGCAGCTGCCCGCTGGCAGGCAGTGCATCGAGCACTACCGACGTTTGCGACGTTACTGCGTCTTCTCCCACGAGGAACTCATCTGCAAGATGGCGGCTTGCCCCGAAAAGCTGGACCTCAACTTGGCGGCCGCCGTTCACAAAGAGATGTTCGTGCTGGTGCAGGAGGAGCGTAAACTCCGCAAAGCGCTGCTGGAAAAGGTGGGGGAACATTGGTGGAACCCCGCAAAAATTTTGTGGGGCTACATGGGGGCCAATGATCACGTTTTATGGTTTCTCCCTGTCCCAGGGTATCACGGAGGCGGAGCGGGAGGCTTTCGAGCTGCTGCCGGATGACGAGCGGCAGTGCGATAAATGCAAGACGACATGTTTCCTCTCGGCGCTGGCTTGTTACGACTGTCCCCAGTGCCTCGTCTGCCTCTACCACATGGACGATCTCTGCAAGTGCCCCCGCAGCAAGCAGTACCTCAGGTGTGCGGGGGACGTCCCCCATGATTTGGGGGGGATGTGGGCACGGTCTTGGGGTGCTGTGGGACTCGGTGGCTCTGCAAGAGGGCATGTGGGTAGGGTTTGGGGGTGCTGGGGGCCTTGATGTGCGCCTGGGGGGGATTGGGGGTAGGGTTTGGGGGTGCCCTGGGCCTCGGTGGTGCCCCTGGAAGGGGACTTGGGTAGGGTTTGGGTATGCTGAGGGTCTCAGTGTGCCCCTGGTGGGGACACTTGGGTAGGGTTTTGGGGTGCTGGTTGTCTTGGTTTACTCCTGGGGGGATGTGGGTAGAGTTTGGGGGTGACATGGGTATGGTTTGGGGGTGCTAGTGGTCTTGGTTTATGCTGAGGGGGTGTGGGTAAAGTCTGGGGGGGCTGTGGACCTTGATGTACCCCTGGGGCAATGTAGGTGTGGTTTGGGGGTGCTGGGGCTCTTGGTGTACCCCTGGGGGGACATATGGGGATGGTTTGGGGGTGTCCAGGCCTCGGTGTGCCTCTGGGGGGGTTACAAGGGCATGGCCTGGGGATTCGATTGCCCCCCGCACCTCGTGCTGGTGGAGGGGGGGACATGGAGGCCCCCAGCCACCCTAGCAGCCCCACCGTGCCCTGTGGGGAGGATGTGGGCACAGTTTGGGGGTCCTATTTGCCTCTACCGTACCCTTGGGGTAGGCCATGGGGACAACCAGGGGCTCCCAATGACCTCCTAATGCCTGTAGGGTGGTAATGATTGCCCCAAAAACTCTTGCTGACCCCCTCCCCCAAAAACTCTTGCTGATTGCCCCCCAGGTACCGCTACACGCTGGATGAGCTGCCAGCCATGCTGCACAAGCTGAAGGTGCGAGCCGAGTCCTTCGACACCTGGGCCAACAAAGTCCGCATCGCCCTGGAGGTGGAAGACGGCCGCAAGCGGAGTGAGTTGGAGGGCCGGGAGGATTGGGGGCGAGGGTGGGGGCTCAGGGAGGTTTTGGGGCGCAGCCCTGACCCTCCCCGGCTGTTCCCGGCCAGCGCTGGAGGAGCTGCGGGCGTTGGAGTCGGAGGCACGGGAGCGCAAGTTCCCTGAGAACGAGCTGCTGCATCGGCTCAAGGGCTGCCTGAGTCAGGCCGAGCGTTGCGTCTCCGAGGCCCTGGGGCTCATCAGCTCCCAGGAGACGGGGTGAGTGTCCCCCGTGTCCCCCACAGTGTCCCCAGCCTTCCCTCTGTGTCCCTGGCAGCTCCATGTCACCGTACTGGTTCTTCCTCCTCTTCCCCCTGTCCCTGTTCTGTTGTCTTGGTCTACTGCTAGTTCTGTGCCCCTCTTCTGCTTCCCCATGTCCCTATCCTGTCCCCTGTGGGCTCCAGCCACCCCCGCGTCACCATCCCATGCCCTCTGTCTCCGTCCTGTCCTCGTAGACCCCAGCCACCCCTGTCCCATCCTGTCCCCTATGCCCCCCAGCCACCCTCGTGTCCCTGTCCCATCCTGCATGGACCCCATCCTGTCTCCCGTGTCCCCCGTCCTGTCCCCTGTGGACCCCAGCCACTCCCATGTCCCTGTCCCTTCCCCTGTGGGTCCCATCCTGTCCCCCATGTCCCTATCCCATCCCCCACAGTCTAGCCACCCCCGTGTCGCCCTCCCATCCCCTGTGGACCCCATAGACCCCCTGTCCCGGTCCTCCTCTGTCACCCTGGGTCCCAGCCACCCCCATGTCCCCAACCCTGTCCCCGTGGTCACCCCGGGAGTGACGTACCCCCCGCCCTGGGACTGCAGGGTACCAGCACCCTCACTGACTGTGGAGGAGCTCCGTGCCTTCCTGGAGCAGATGAACCAGCTGCCCTGCGTCATGCACCAGATCGGGGAGGTCCAGGTGAGCCGGGGGGGCCCTTCCATATCCCCCCATCTCTTGTGAGGGGTACGCAGTGTTACTGATGCTGTCCTTGCCCCCTCCAGGCCTTGCTGGAGCGTGTGGAGGCTTTCCAAGCCGAAGCACAGGCAGCACTGGAGTCGGCCCCCCCGGGGCCAGCGGTTCTGCGGGGGCTGCTGGAACGAGGGGCCCGGTTGGGTGTGGAGGTGCCGGAGAGCCGTCGGTTGGAACGGCAGTTGGCCCAGGCCGCTTGGTTAGAGGAGGTGACGGCCACCCTGCGGTCCCCTCGCGCTCGTGTCCCCCTCCCCGTCATGAGGGGTCTCATCCGGGCCGGTCGTACCGTCGCTCCCAGCCCAGCTGTCGATGTGGCCATGGCAGAGCTGCAGGAGCTGCTCACAATCGCTCAGCGTTGGGAGGAGAAAGCTCAGATGTGCCTGGAGGCCAGGTCAGGATGCGGCCCCGTGGGGAAAAGGGGCTGTGGGTTGCTCCTTGTATCTCTAGGTGGGGATAGAGGGGCTTGGGGCTGCCCCCGTGAGGAGGTGGGATAAAGGGTTGGGGTTTGGCTGCCTCTGTTCCCAAGGGGAGCCAGGCTGGGGCCAGACCCTTGCGGGGACCAGACCTGGGTTTGTGGGGGTCTCTGGGATCTCAGGGGTGGGGGAGTCGAGCGGTTGGACGCCTGGATTCTCACCCCCTTCCTGCAGGCAGAAACACCCCCCGGCCACGTTGGCTGCCATCATCAAAGAAGCAGAAAACATCCCGGCTCTCCTGCCCAACATCCAAGCGCTGAAAGAAGCCCTGGCCAAGGCCCGTGCCTGGATTGCTGATGTGGAGGAGATCCAGGTTGGCTCTGGGGACGCCCTTTTTGCCCTGGGCTGGGGTGGGGGGGCTCTTAAACCCCCCCACTTCACCTCTGTCCCCTCTTCCCCCCTCCACCTCAGAATGGTGACCACTACCCCTGCCTGGATGACCTGGAGGGGCTGGTGGCGGTGGGCCGGGATCTACCGGTGCGGCTAGAGGAGCTGCGGCAGCTGGAGGTGCAGGTTGGCACAGCTCATTCCTGGCGGGATAAAGCTTCCCGTACTTTCCTGAAGAAAAATTCCTGCTACACCTTGTTGGAGGTGGGTGACGAGGACCTGGCGGGTTGGGGGGGTGGGTCCTGGGGACCACGCTGTGACCCCCTTTACATCCCTGTAGGTGCTGTGTCCCTGTGCCGACGCCGGCTCCGATAGCAGCAAGCGGCTCAAGTGGCGGCAGGAGCCGGGGCTTTACAAACTGGATGCCGAGAGCTTGGGGCTCTCGGCGCAGGATCTCCGTGACCCCGGTGCTGTGGTGAGTAGGATTTTTGCTGGGGGCAGGGGAGCAGAGCTGTGGGGCACCCTGCATCCCCCCCACCGCTCACGTCCCTCTTCCCACCCCCCCAGATCGTGGCGTTTAAAGAAGGAGAGCAGAAAGAAAAAGAGGGGATGCTCCGGCTACGCCACGCCAACGCTCAAAAAGCTGCGCCACCCCTCCCGGGTCCCGGACCACCCTCCTGCGTCTGTGGGCAACCGGCGAGCCCCGGCATGCTGCAGTGCCAGCTCTGCCGGGACTGGTTTCATGGTGCTTGCGTAGCCTGGCCCCGCTTAGGCTCTCAAAAGCCCTCTCCGGCTTGGTGGGAGTGGGACGCCAAATTTCTCTGCCCTCTTTGCCAACGATCGCGGCGTCCCCGGTTGGAAACCATCTTGGCGTTGCTGGTGGCTCTGCAGAAGCTGCCGGTGCGGTTGCCGGAGGGCGAAGCCTTGCAGTGTTTGACCGAACGAGCCATCACTTGGCAGGATCGTGCCCGTCAGCTCCTCGCTTCTCCTGACGTAGCCGGGCCCTTGGAGCGGTTGGCGGCTCTGCGGCATCGCCTGCACGGAGACGGGGCCGGCGCTTTGCGGGAGGCCAGCCGCAACGAGCAGACCAAGGTTGAGGAGGGGTGGGGAGGGGGTGCAATGGGGGCTGGAGGGGAAGGTTTTGGGGTTGTGGGGTGGGTATCGGGGCTGGAGGGGGTGTGAGGCTGGCTTGGGGTGGGTATTGGGGCTGTAGGGAAGGTATTTTAGGGGTTGGGGGGCAGGTATTGGGGCTGGAAGAGATGTAGGGCAACGCTATGGGGTGGGTATTGGGGCTGAGGGAGGTGTGGGGCAGATTTTGGGGCTGGGGGAGGCTGTGTCCCGCCCTCCCCCCCAACACAGTGCCCTTGCATCTCCAGGTGTCGGTGGAGAACGGCGATGCCCCCAGCCCGGAGAAGAACGGCCCCCTGCCCTCAGGTGAGTGGGATCTTGGGGGGGGGCTTTTAGGGGCTTTGGTGGATCCCCTAGGATTCCCTGTGAGCAGCAGGGATGCTGGGATCTGTTGGATCCCACGTGGGCCCTATGGCTTCCCTGCGTGTCCCGGGGAAAGCTGTTGGACTCCAGGGATCCCATGTGAGGGCAGGGGAGATGGCGAGATCCAGTGGATCCTTTGTGAATACAGGGGATCCTGTGGGACTCTGATCTATGGGGTTCCTGTAGGATCCTCTGTGAGTACACGGACAATGTGGGGTTCTGGGGATCCCATCTGAGTGCAGGGCACAGTATGGGACACCAGGGATCCTGTGCTAGCCCTATAGATCCAGTATGAGCACAGGGGTCACTAGGGGATCAACTGGATCCTGCGCAGATCCTACGGATCCCATCTGAGCACAGGTGACACTGCAGGACTCTAAGGAGTCTATGTGAGCCTGGTGGATCCTGTGGGACTCTAGGGATCCTGCGTGAGCCCTGTGGATAACGTGGGAGTGCAGGGGCTGTTGCAGGACTCTGGATCTATAGGACTCGCATAAGATCCCTGCGAGTATAGGGACAACGTGCAACTGCAGGGATTCCATGGGAATGTAGGGGACGCTGTGGGACTTGAGGGATCCTCTGCCAGCCCTGTGGATCCCATGTGATTCTGGGGGACCTAGTGGATCCCACGTGAGCCCTGTGGATCCTGTGTGAGCACAGGGGATGCCGTGGGATCCAGTGGCTCCCTTTTCAGTGTAGGAGGCACTGCGGGACTGCAGAGATCCTATGTGAGCCCTGTAGAGCCAGTGTAACGCTGGGCTCCCTCGGATCCTGTAATAGTACAGGGGACACTGGGCCTCTAAGGATCCTTGTGTGAGTCCTGTAGATCCCCTCTGATCCCTGTGGGACTCCAGGGATCCCATATGTGCCTAGGCCCCAGTGTATCCCATGGGGGCACAGTGGGACCCAGTAGATCTCGTGTGAGCGCAGTGATGCTGCGGGACCCTGTGGCTCCCATGTGCGTCGCAGGGATGGTGTGGGACTCCAGGGATCCCACGGGAGCCTAGTGGATCCCATGTGAGTGCACTCCCCTGGGAGCCCTAGGACTACGTGGGATTCCAGGAATCCCACGTGAACCCTCTGGATCCCACAGCGGCAGCCCTGGGGCTCCTATGTGAGTGCGGGAGGGCCTGTACAGCTCCCAGAGGTGCCCTGGGGGTGTCCTGTTGCGGGGGGGGGGGTCCAGCACAGCCCCATGCCGTGGTGTGTTTCCCCCCCCCCTCCCCTGGTGACGCGGTGTCCCCCCTGGTGACGCGGTGTCCCCGCAGAGCTGGAAGCGCTGAGCGCGGTGCTGCCGCGGCTGCAGGGCCCGGTGCTGGAGCTGGCGGAGGGGGCACGGCGGCCGCTGGAGGAGCTGATGATGGAGGGGGACCTGCTGGAGGTGACGCTGGACGAGGCCCAGAGCATCTGGCGTCTGCTGCAGGCTGCCCGCCCGCCCCCCCTCCCCCTCTTCCGCCTCCTCCTTGAGGTACGGGGAAACCCCTGAACTCCAAAACTCCCCTCAATGACCAACGCAGACCCAAAACCCCTCCCAAACCTTGTCCAGGGCTGCAGAGCATTCCCAGGACCCCAAAACGTCCCCAGAGAATCCTGGGGCCCCCACAACTCCTCCCAAAGCATGTCCACCAGACCACAAAACTGTCCCAAACTAATGTAGGGACCCCAAAACTGCCCCAAACAATCCTTGGGACCCCCCAAACCACCCCACAGTCTCCACAGCACCCCGGAACAGCCTAAAACACTCCTGGGGACCCCTGAACCACCTTAAAGCTTCCCCAAAAATGCTGCAAACAATTCTCGGGACACCAGAAACACCGCAGAGTCTCCCCAGGACCCCAAAAGTGCCCCAAACCACTCTTGAAACCCTAGAACCAGCTCAGAGCGTCCCCCAAACTGTCTCTAACCATGCTTAGGCCATGAAAACCATCCAAGATAGGCAAGCACCCCAAAACTGCTGCAAACCATCCTTGGAAATTCAAAAAACCCTTAAAAGAGTCCCCAGGACATCTGAACTGCCCCAAACCACTCTCAAGACCCCAGAACACCCCCAAAGTCTCCTGAGGACCCCAAAACTGCCCTTAACCACTCTTGGAACCCCAGAACGACCTCAAAGTCTCCTCAGGAGCCAAAAACTGCCTGAAAGCACTCTCTGGCCGCCAAGTCCACCCCGAAGTGTCCTCAGGACCCCCAAACTGTCCTAAGCCACCCTTGAGACCCTAAAACCAGCCCAAAGTCTCACCAGGACCCCAAAATGACCCTAAACTGCTGTCAGGATCAAAGAACCCTCTGAAAGCGTCCCCAAAATTGCCCCGAACCATCCTTGGGTCCCTAAAAGCACTCCAAAGTCTTCCCCAGTACTGAAAGCTGCCCTAAACCACTCTCAGGACCCCAAAACAACCCCAGAGTTTGCCCAGGACCCCAAAACTGCCCCAAACCATCCTTGGAACTCCCCAGAAATGCCTAAAGTGTCCCCAGGACATCAGAACTGCCCCAAACCAGAGCATACCTAGGACCGCAAAACTCTCCTAAACTGTGCTCAGGACCCCAGAACCATCTGAAAGCATCCCCAAAACTGCCCCAAACCATCCTTGGGATCCCTAAACCACCGCAAAGCATCCTTTGGACCCCAGAACTTGCCCAAAATACCATTGGAAACCCCCCCAAAAAACCCTAAATTGTCCCTAGGATACCAAAACTGTGCCAAACCACCCTCGGGACCCAGACCCACTTCAAAGCATCCCCAAAATTGCAATAAACTGTCCTTTGGATCCCAAAGTGGTTCCAGGACCTCAAAAGTACTCTAAATTACTCTCAGGATGTCAGAACAAGACCAAATTCTCCCCAGGACCCCAAAACTTCTCCGAACTACTCTCAGGACCCCAGAACCACAATAAAGTTTTCTCAGAATGCCAAAACTGCCCCAAACCATTCTTGGGATGCCAACATCCCCCCCCAAAGTCTCCTGAGGACCCCAAAACTGCCCCAGACCATCCTTGGAACCCCAAAACCATTCCAAAAGGTCCCCAGGACCCCAAAACTACCCTGAATTACACTCAGGACCACAGAACCACATCGAAGCATCTCCAAAACTGCTCCAATCCTCTCTTGGGATCCCAGAACACCCCCAAAGTCTCCACAGGACCCCAAAACTGCCTCTAACCAATCTCAGGACCCCAAACCCATGCTAAAATGTCCCCAGGACCCCAAAATTGCCCCAGACAATTCTCGGGGACCACAGAACCTTCTCAAGGCATCCACAAAACCCACAAACCATTCTTGGGACTCCAGAACTACCCCAAATTCTCCCCAGGATCCCAAAACTGCCCCAAACCATGCTTGGGACCCCCACACCACACCAAAGCATCCCCAGAACCCCAAAACTACCCTAAATCACATTCAGGACCCTAGAACTACCTCAAAGCATCCCCAAAACTGCCCCAAACTACTCTCGGGATCCTGGAACAAACCCAAAGTTTTCCCCAGGACCCAAAAACTCACTTAGACCACTGTCAGGACCTTAAAACCACCCCAAAGCATTCTTGGGACCCCAAAACTGCCCCAAACCATCCTTGAAAACCCCCCAAAAAACCCCTGAAGCATCCCCAGGACCCCCAAAACTGCCCCAAACCACTCTTGGCACCCCAGAATTGTCTCCTCACCTTACAGCCACCCCAAACCATCCCTTTTATCCCAGAACCCCTTCTGCTGGTGACCCCCCCCCCAAACTGCCCCAGGGACCCCAAAAGTGGCCCCACACTCCTCCCGTGACCCTCTTCCACCTCCTCCTCAAGTTAGGGTCCCCAACCCCCCCCCCAGGATCCTGAAACTCCTCTGGGGACCCCCAAAATCACCCCAGGGACCCCAAAACCATCCCTACATTGCTCCCCTTGCCCTCTTCCACCTTCTCCTCAAGATGGAGTCCTCAAAATGACCTCAGAGCTCCCTGGGGACCCCAAAACTCCCAGGGGTTCCCCCCCCCCCACCAAATTTTGGGGGGTCTGTGTGTGACTGATGGGGTGGGGGGGGTGTGTGTGTCCCCTCTTCTCTTCCAGCTGGAGCAGGCGGAGCGGCGGGGTGCTCGCGCCCGTGGCCGGGACCCCGAAAGACGTCGGAAACGCCGGGCGGAGCGGGGTGACCTCCCCCCCCTGGCCAAGGAGGAGCTGGAGCCAAAGAGGAGTCGGGGTCCCGAGGGGGGGACCCCCCGGGACAGCCCCCCGCCTGGCCCCCATGCCCCCGGGGTGAGTAGGGGAGGCAGTGCCGAGGGGGGGGGGGGGGCAACGACGATGGGCAACTCAGAATTTGGGGGGTGGGGGGGTGAAGGGGGGGGGACGGGACTTATGGGGTGAGGGTCTTGTGGGGGTGGGTTATGGGGTGGGGGCTCCTGGGAGGGGTTATGGGGTACGGGGGGGGGGGGGCACAGTGTCATGGGGGTCTTATGGGGTGCAGGACCCTCATGTCCTGGGAGGTGAGAGTGACGGGGTGTGGGGTTATGGGGCGCAGGGCAAGGCACCCAGCGGGGGGGGGGGGGGGTCTCCCCATGGCATTTCAGGTTGCAGTTATGGGGTGCCCCCCCCAACAAACCCCCTTTCTGCCCCCCCCCCCCAACTCAGGACTCGTGACGTGGAGCCCCCAGCTCGGACGGACACACCTGCCAGCGGCCGGAGGGATTGGGGGGGGCCATACTGGGCCCCCCCCACCCCACCCTGGGGCCCCCCAACCCCCCCTCGGACTGGGGGGGGGCTCCCCCCCCTTCCTCCCTTCTCCCCCCCTCCCCCCCCCCCCCCCCCCCCCCGCGATGTAATTATTTGAGTTGATTTCTTTTGTATCCTTAAGCCCCGGGGGGGGCCACACACACAGATGGGGGTCCGGGGGTCCCCCCCCCCCCCCAAACCGGGGGGGGACCCCAACCAGCACAGCAGGGCCAGCCCCCCCCTCCTCGCACCGGGTTTTTTATAGGGTTGGGGGGGGGGGTGGGGGAGAGGGGGGGGGGCGGATTTGGGGCCCCCCTGCCCCCCCCCGCCGACACTAACAGTCTTGGGCTCTTTGTAGCGGGACGGGGACGGGGGGCCTTATTTTATTGTATTATGATTTTTTTTATTATTATTAAACTTTGGAGGCTAAAAGGGATTTGGGTGTTTGGGGGGGGGGGGGCGGCGGGTTTGGGGCACCCCCCACTAAAAGTGCCTGCGCGGACACGTGGGGGGAATTCGCACTGCGCATGCGCCGGGCGGGCGGGCTGGCGGTGGGAACTGAGGCACTTTCCCATTGGCTACGGTCTCCGCCAATGGGCGAACGGGAAGAGCGGGGTCCCGGGCAGGTGGTGGTGGCGGCGGCGCGAGGCGGCGATCGTCCGGACCCAGGTGTCCGAGCGACCGTCGATTCTCCGCCCTCCCCCGAGGTAAAAATCTCTTCTGTGAGGTAAACTCTACCTTTCCTGAGGTAAAAATCCCCTTTTCTGAGGTAAGATCACCTCTCTGAGGTAAAACCCTCCTCTGTGAGGTAAAATCTACATTTCCTGAGGTAAAACTATACTTGGTGAGGTAAAATCCCCCTCCCTGAGGTAAATACGCCATTTGGGGGGGGCTTTTTTGAGGTAAAACCCTTATTTTTTTGAGGTAAAATGCTCCTGTGTAGGGTAAAATTTACCTTTTCTAAGGTAAAAAAAACACTTTTTCTGAGGTAAAATCTCCCTCTGTGAGGTGAATATGCCTTTGAGGAAAACCCCTGCTCTTTTGAGGATCCCCACCCTGAGGTAAATATCCCTTTTCCTGAGATAAAACTCTGCTTCTAGGTGTATCCCCCTCCTTCTTGAGGGAAAACATTCTTTTTTGTTGAGAAATCCTCCTTTTTTGAGGTAAATATCACTTTTCCTGAGGACAAACCCCTCCCTTGTTTTTTATAATGTAAACCCTTCCCCCTTTTGAGTGAAAACCCTCCCTTTTTTTGAGGAAAACTTTTTTTTTAGGTAACCCCCTCCTTTTTTGAGGAAAACCTTCCCCTTTTTTGACATAAAACCTCGGGGGGGTTTTTTGAGGTAAAACTCTCCTCTTTTTTTTCTTTGAGGAAAACCCTCCCTTTTTTTGAAGTAAACCCCTCCTTTTTTTTTTGAGGAACCCCCTCGTTTGAGGTAAAACCACCCTTTTTTTGAGGAAAGCCCTCCTTTTTTTCTGAGGCAAATCCCTCCTTTTTTCTGAGGTAAAACCCTCTTTTTGAGGTAAAACCCTCCTTTATTTGAGGAAACCCTCCCTTTTTTGAGGTAAAACCCTCCTTTTTTTGAGGTAAATCTCTCTTTTTTGAGGAAAGCAGTCCTTTTTTTGTCCTTTTTTTGGAGGAAAACCCTCCTCTTTTCGAGGTAGACCCCCCGCCCCGTCCCCAGTGACCCCGCGCAAGCGCCTCCGTCCGGCAGCTGCGGGGTCCTAGAGCCCGCCGCCCACACACGCCATCTCGTCGGCCAGCTCCTCCTCCGCCGGCGGCCGTAGCGGCTCCTCGTCGCTGTAAACGGCGGCGGTGGTGGCGGTGGCGGCGGGGGGCGTGGGACGGCGGCGGGTGAGGAGGTCGGTGGCGGCGCTTTCCATCTCGTCCATCGTCATGTCGCAAGCGTCGGCGATCTCTCGTTTGGCCACCGCCACGAACTTGGGGTCGCGGGCGAACAGCCCCAACCCCTCCGAGATGAGCACCTGCGGGGCGGGCGGCAGAGTTGGCACCGGTGCGGTGGCGCTGGTGGTGGATCGTCCGTGTGTCCCCCCCCCCCCCCGCCCCCCGTGCCGCCCCGCACTCACGGCTTCCACCAGGCTGTCTGCGGAGCCGCGGCCCAGCCTGTCCCGAGGTCCGCAGGGTCGCAGGCGGAGGGGGCCGGGGGGGCCGCGGTCCCCCACGAACCAGCGTGAGAGCGGGGGGAGGCTCCCCCCGCCTCCTCCCGCCGACACCCCCCCCACCCCCGGCGCCGGTCCTCCCTCCACCAGGATGAGGGGCGCGTAGAGGACGTGGCCGCGGGTGGGGGCCGTGGCCCAGGCGTGCGAGGAGCCCCCCAGGCGCCAAGTCTCGGAGCTGCCGTAGCCCTGGCGGGGAGAGGAGGAGGAGGAGGTCGGTGCTCTGTGTGTGACACGCGTGTGTGTGTGTGTGTCACGCGTGGTGGTACCTGGGGCCGCGCGGGGCCGGGGGGGCCCGAGGGGTTGTAGGTGCCCGGGATGGGCTCGTCCTCGCAGCTGCCCTGGCGCCGCAGGCACTGGATGGTGAAGGAGGGCTTCCGGCCTGGGGAAGGGGGCGGGGTGTCTCGACGGAGACCCCGCCCCCCCTCGCCGCACGCCCCGCCCCCTCGCCCGCAGGCCCCGCCCTCACCTGCGGGGGTCGGAGGCAGGAGCCGGCGCCGCTTGAGCTGCTGCCCTTCGAGGGTCCCGTTGTGGAGGGCGAAGTGCCGGGAGGGCAGCGGCAGCGACCCCCCCCGCGGCCCCTCTCCCGCCCAGCGCGGGGGCAGGGGGGCGGGAACGGTCCCCAGCGGTCTGGGGACGGGGACAGAAGGAGGTTGGGGGCATTTCCCCGGTTACAGGGACACCCCCCCCCCCCCTCCAGGGTTGGGGAGCGGGGGGGGGTGTCCCCCAGGTGTTACGGGGGACACGGGACTGGCGATACCTGTCCCCGCCCCACCGGTGGCGGGGGACCGAGCCCTCCAGGTCCTCTTCGTGGCTGATGTCGCCCGGCTCCCCCCCCGGCTCTTCCCCGTCCTCGGGGGGGGCTGGCTCTTCCTGGCCCCCCGCCTCCGAGCGCCGCCTGCCCCACAGGGCCGTCAGGACCCCTGTTGCCCCCGCCATGGACCCCCTCTCCCTTCCCCATGGGGACCCCCCCAGGGTCCCTCCGCCCCACCGGTGCCCTACCTGCTGCCGAGGCGGCTGGGGACGGTGTGGGGAAGGGGCGCGGGGTCCTCCCCCTCGGTGGGGGCCGGGCTGCCGGCCGGGGGGGGCTCCCCCAGGAGGGGGGGGGCTGGGGGCGGAGCCGTACAGGGTCTCAGGAGCCTGCGGGCAGAAGGGCGGAGCTTGTGTCTTGGCGGGCGTGGCCACCGAGGCTGGGTGGGGTCGGTGGGCGTGGCGAGGGGCGGGGCTTACGGCGTAGGTCAGCTGCTCCTCCTCGGTGGCGGCCGGTCCCTCGTCGTCGCCCTCGAGGTCGCAGCTCAGCGCCCGCCGCATCTCGGGGCCCAGCGCCTGCAGCGTCTGCAGCCCGGCCTGGGGGGGGTGGTGGTGGGGGGTGTCACTGCGGCCACCCCCACCCCTCCCCACAGCACAGCCCCACCCCCAGGGGGGTGCCCCCCACACCTGGAGCGCACACTCGTTGCTGGGACCAGCGTTGGGGCCCAGCATCCCCCGCTCCTTCCGCCGCCGGAATTTGCGGAAATAGTCCTGGATCAGGAAGGTGGCGTAGAACTTGCCCACGGTGACCTCTTCCTCTGGGGGAGCGGAGCGGGGAGGCACAGCAGTGTCAGGGGTGCCGGGGTCCCCCAGGGGGGGTCTGGGGGACACAGACACACGGGGACACTCGCTCACCCTCGGGCGGGGGGATGACCTCATCCAGCAGCTTGGGCTTCGTCCTCTTCCAAATCTTCTTGATGACGGCGCGCAGCTCTTTGTTGGCCACGTCCAGGTTCCCTGGCGGGGAGGGGGGACGGGGAGGGGGTGACGACAACACACAGCAGGGAATCCAGGGGTGCCCCCACCCTGACTCGTCGCACCCCACTGTCCCATGGGGGACCTCGGGCCCCCCCCAGTTCCCAACCTTCCGTCTTGATCTTGAGGGAAGTGCGCACCAGGGCGAAGAGGGTGGCGTTGAAGGTCACGGTCCCATCCGAGTTGAGAGGCATGTTCATGGCCACCAGGCGCTGGGGTGGGGGGAGAGGGTGATGGGGGGGAAGGAATCAGGCATCCAGCCCCCCCCCTACCCCCCCCCAGTCCCCTCTGGAGGCTGACCTTGCAGGCGACCCGGTGGGGGCAGAGCTTCCCGAAGCCCAGGGGGGGCTGGATCCGCCGCAGCAGCGTCACCACGTCCAGGTGCTTGATGCGGCCCCTGCGAGACAGGGGCGGGGGGGTCACAGGGACCCCTGGATGGCTCGGCAGGGGGGGGGGGTGACGCTGTGACGGTGACAGACCTGGCAGCGGGGTCGTACTCGGACCAGACCCGCTTGAACTCGTCCAGGTGGTGGGGGCCCAGGATGGACCAGTCGCGCGTCAGGTAGTCGAAGTTGTCCATGATCACAGCCACGAAGAGGTTGATGATCTGGGGGGGGGGGGGGGGGGGGGAGGCGTTCAGGAGCCCCCCCAGGGACTCTTGTTGCTGTTTTGACGTTGCGAGGGGTCAAGCAGCGTTGTGTGGCGGCCCACCGGGCAGCCACGGGGCTCACCAGGAAGGCGCAGAGCATGAAGAAGCTGATGAAGTAGGCGATGGCGAAGTTGCTGCCGCAGGTGAACTCCTCGCCCGGTCCCGCGTCCGACTCGGGGTCGCAGCGCTTGCCCGGCAGGCTGGCCAGCATGATCTCCTGCCAGGCCTCCCCTGTGGCGCACCTGCGCCCCACACGCCCGGCGTGATCCTATAGGGCCCCTCCGGACCCTATAGAGCTCACGCAGGACCCCCCCTGCCAACCCCTGGTGTGCCCTCCTGCCAGGCCTCCCCTATAGATGGGGTAGAGGTGCCCTATAGAGCAACCCTGCAGGGACGTGCACGCCCCAGGAGGGTCTACGGGAACCCCACGGGGAGCCCTGGGCACTATAGGGACTCGGGGGGGGCACAGAGTCCACAGGGACCCCGTGGGCACCCCAGGAGGACCCTATAGGGGTCCTATAGGAACCGCGTTGTGACCCACAGACCCCGAGGAGGAACTCCACAGGGACCCAATAAAGACCCCAACAAGACACCCCAGATCCCATAGGGAGCCATCCGGGACCTTAAAGGCCCACCCCCAGATCCCATAGGAAGTCCACAGCCCCCCACCCCGATCCCATAGGAAGCCCAGAGCCCCCCCCAGATCCCATAGGGCCCCCACAGGGCGCGACCCCACCTGAAGAGCAGCAGCACGGCCTGGGGGAAGGTCTGGAAGTTGTTGTTGCGGTTGATCTGGGTCCCGTCCTGCAGCGCCACCTTCCCGAAGGTCTGGGGGGACACACACACACAATGGGGGGGGCTGGGGGCTTGCGGGACCCCCTCCCCCGGCACGGCGGGGTGGGGGGAGCGCATCTCTCGCAGGAGGCCCCTCACCTGCATGCCGATGACGGCGTAGATGAAGAAGATCATGGCGATGAGGAGGGCGACGTAGGGCAGGGCCTGGAGACAGGGGCGAAGTGGGGGGGTGAGGTGTCATCCCCACCCCCCCAGTGTCCCCGATCCCCCCCCACCCCACGGCGTCCCACCTGGAAGGACTTGACGAAGGTCCAGAGCAGGGTGCGGATGCCCTCGCCCTTGGAGAGCAGCTTCACCAACCGCATCACCCGGAAGAGCCGGAAGAAGGTGATGGAGATGCGGGAGCTGTCCTCCGAGCTCTGCGGGGGGGGGGGGGGGGGGGGTGGAGAGGGCGGCGGGGGGGTGAGGGGACCCCAAAACTCCTGCACCGCCCTCCCCCCCCCCCCCCCGCTGGAGGACACCCCCGTACCTCACCAACGTGACCCCCATTCTGTCGCACACAGGCGTGAGGAACCACAGATGGAGATGGATGGAGACAGACAGATGTACACGAGCACCACGGACATGGCGGGGGGGGACAACAGGATGCAGGCGTCCAGGACTGGCCCCCCCCCCTCAAAAAAAAAAACCCAATCCCAGATTCAGGGACCCCCCCCCCCGGGAAAAAAAGGGGGGGGGGTGACTCACGTTGACCTCGGTGACGGCAATGTCCACCACGCTGCCCACCACGATGAGGGCGTCAAAGGTGTTCCAGGCGTCGCAGAAGTAGTGCTGTGTGCGGGGTGGGGGGGAATGGTGAGGGCCCCCCCCCTCCTCGTGCAACACCCCTCACCTCCTCGTGCGACGCACACACCCCCCGCCCCAACGCCCCAACCCCTCGCACGAGCCTACCCGGGGTTTGAAGGCGATGATCTTGAGCACCATCTCGACGGTGAAGAGCCCCGTGAACACCATGTTGAGCAGGTCCATCACGTAGTTGAAGGGCTTGGACTGCTCGTAGTGCTTTAGGGGAGGGGGGGGGGTGTCCTTAGCTTCCCCCCCTCAAGACCCCTGAGGGTCCCCAACCAACCCCCCCGGGTCCCTGTGTGCCCCACCTGGACGGCCAGGGCGATGGTGTTGAGGAGGATGAGGACGAACATGATGTACTCGAAGGCGGTGGAGTTGACCATGGCCCAGACGCGGTACTGGGTGCGGTTCTTGGGGATGTAGCGCCGCAGCGGCTGCGCCTTCAGGGCGTACTCCACGCACTGTCGCTGCGGGGGGGGACACACACACACACAGCCGGCTGCCACGGGGGATGCCGCCGCCTGCGGGGAGCGGGGCGACGAGGCGACGCCACAGCGTCCCCGAGCACCTGGTTCTTGTCCAGCTCGCAGTTGCGGTACTCGCTCTCCCCCTGCGCCCGGAAGGTGATGATGACGAAGCCGACGAAGATGTTCATCATGAAGAAGGCGATGACGATGATGTAGACGATGAAGAAGATGGAGATCTCCACCCGGTAGTTGTAGATGGGACCCTGGTCCTCGGCGTTGGCGTCGATGGCCTTGTACAGCAGCCTGGGGGTAGGGACACAGACACACACCCCAGACAGCGGTGGTCCGCAAGGTACCCCCCAACGCTGGGTCCGGGTGTCATAGTCCCAGCCCTGCCCCAAGTGACTCACGCGGGCCAGCCCTCGAAGGTGGAGACGGTGAAGAGCGCCATCATCCCCGCCAGCACGTTGTCGAAGTTGAAGTCGCTGTTGTGCCAGAGGCGCTCCCGCACCGAGGGGTGGGAGACGTCCCCGTCCTTGTACACCAGGAAGGTGCCCCTGTGGGGGAGGGATGACAGACACCGTGGGTAGGGGACACCCACGCCACGGGGGGGGGGTGACACCGCCACGGCACCACGAATGAGCCCCTGCCCGCGGCCGTCAGCTGAGCAGGGGACACGGACACAGGGACAGCCCGTGCTCACACTCGGTTCACACCCTACACTCGCACCCAAGCTGAGGTTGCAGCCTACACACACGTCTACAGGCGCAGTCACACTACACTCACACCTTACACTCACACTCCAGCTATGCTCACACTCAGCACACCCTCACACTCCGCCTACATTCACGTTTACACTGATACTCAGCCTACACTCACACGCCACTTACACTTAGGTTTACGCTCACTCAGCCTACACTCATACTCAGCCTACGCTCACATTTAAACTCTCACTCAAGCTACACTCACACTCAGCGTACACTCACGCAAGCTACGCTTGCACTCACTCAGCCTACACTCACACTCAAGTTACACTGAAACTACACTCACACTCAGTGTGTACTCACAGCCTACACTCACACTCTCAGCCCACACTCCCCCTTGGTCAGGGACCACCAGGGCAGTGGGGGGGGGTGCGGGATCAGTTTGGGGGGGGGGGGGGGTGTCAGTCAGGGAGGGGCCAGCACCCACTTGCACTCTCCTGGCGTGTGCTTGGCCTCGTCGGTGCAGCTGTAGAACTTGCCCTGGGGAAATGGGGGGGGTCAGGGGGACCCCGGCGCCCTGGAGGGGTCAGGGGGACCCCCAGGGGTGGGGGGTTTGGGGGGGGGGGGTCCCCCCCACACACCTTGAAGAGCTGCACCCCGATGCAGGCAAACATGAACTGGAGCAGCGTGGTCACAATCATGATGTTCCCGATGGTGCGGATGGCCACGAAGACGCACTGCACCACGTGCTGGGGACAGAGGGACACCGGGACACCCGTGACAGGGGGACGTCAGGGACAGCCGGACATGGGAACACGCGCAACAGGGGGACGCCAGGGACAGCCGGACACCTGGATGCCAGGGACACTGGGGACACCCAGCTGTCAGGGAGACTGAGACACCCGTGCCACCAGCAGCACCGTGTGCCGGAGACACCCGTGCTCCCAGTCCCATCGCCCCAGTGACACCAGTAACACCCCACACCGTACATAGGGGCCCCAGCGCTCCCAGTCCCACCAGTACAGCCTGCAGCATGCCACAGGCGCTGCTGGGTGTCCCCCAGTGCTCCCAGTGCCACACCTTGAGGCCCTTGGCGCGGTTGATGGCTCGCAGGGGCCGCAGGACACGCAGGACCCGCAGGATCTTCACCACCGAGATGGCGCTGGAGCTGTCGCAGGCGTCAGGGGACACCAGTGCTCCCATTAACACTCCCAGTGCTTCCCAGTAACGCTCCCAGTGCCCCCAGCAATGCCCCTACTGCCTCCCAGTGTTTCCAGCACTGCTCCCAGTACTCCCAGTGGCATTCCTTTTACCCTCCCAGTGCCCCCAGTTGCATTCCCAGTTTCCCTCCTGGCCCCAGCAGTGCTCCCAGTGGCACTCCCAGTCTGCCCAATGGTGGTCCCAGTGCCTCCCAGTACCCCCAGTGACATTCCCAGTGCCCCCACCTCATCCAGTGGCACTCCCAGTGCTTTCCAATGCCCCCAGCAGTGCTCCCAGTGCCTCCCAGTGGCACTCCCAGTGCCTCCCCGTGGCCCCAGTGCCCTCAAAGGTGCTCCCAGTGCCCCCAGCAGTGCTCCCAGTGGCCCCAGCAGTGCTCCCAGTGCCACCAGAGGCACTCCTGGTGCCTCCAAGTGCCCCCAGCGGCATTCCCAGTGCCTCCCAGTTCTCGCCCCAGCTCACTGGATGCCAAAGGAGATGAGGGAGACTCCGACCACCAGCAGGTCGAGGAGGTTGAACCAGTTGCGGCAGAAGGAGCCTTTGTGCAGGAAGGCGCCGAAGGCTGTCATCTGGGGGAGGCCGTGAACCCCGACATTGGGGACCCCCCCCCCCAAAACCCTGGGGATCCCCCCCAAAACCCTGGGGACACCCCTGGCGTACCTTGAGCAGGATCTCCACAGTGAAGATGGAGGTGAAGGCGTAGTCGAAGTAGCCCAGGATCTGGGGGGGGGGGGGGGGAAATGGGGTGACCCCTCCCCCCCAGTGCCCCCCTCTTCTCCCCCTTTCCCCCCCCAAACACCCCCAGGGCCCCCCCAAATTGCCCCAAGCCCCCCAGCTCTTCCCAGCACCCCACATTTCTGCCCCCCCCCCCCCCCAACACCGGGTGAGTGGATCCCTGGTCTTGCACATGGTGATGGGGTGAATTAGTCCCCGCACCCCCAGTTCCCCCCAGTTTGCCCAGTATCCCACGTGGTTGCGGGGTGAGTGGGCGCGGACGGGGTCCTCGGCGGCCAGCGAGATGCTGCTGAGGATGATGAAGACGAGGATGAGGTTGGTGAAGACGTGGTGGTGGATGAGGGCGTGGCACCGCACCCGCAGCCTGCGCCGAGCACACATCAGCACCAGTTACTCCCAGTTACTCCCAGTGCTCCCCCTCTCCCCTCCGTCCCATTTTACTGGGTGCCCATCCCCCGGCGGGTTCCCCCCTTCCAGTTAGTCCCAGTTCCCTCCAGTTGCCCCGCAAGTGTGCCCAGTCCTCACCATATGCCACCCAGTGCTCCCAGAGCCCCTCTCCCAGTGCACACAGTGCTCCCAGTTTGTGTCCCCACTCCCAGACCCCGGTGTCCTTGTGCCCCCAGTGCCAGTGCTCCCATTACCCCCAGTTTGTGTTCCCAGTCCCCCCGTGCCCCTTGCGCCCCCACTCCCAGCCCCGCAGTGTTCTTAGTGTCCCCAGCCCCAGTCCTCCCAGGGTTCCCAGTGCCCCCAGTCCTCCCAGTGCTCCCAGTCCCCTCTCTTACGGGTTGGTGCTGCTCAGCAGGAAGAAGGCGCTGCCCTCAGGGATCGGCACCACCTTGGATTTGGGGGGCTCCTCCAGGGATTCCAGCCGGGCCCCCCCCAGACTGTCCCGCTCCCCCCTGGCCTCCTCGTCACCTGGAAGGGACCCAGGCGTCCGGACGCTGTCGCCCCAAAACCCACCCCCACCCCCCGGCGGGTGACACTCACCTTCCTCGCTCCCCTCCTCCTCCTCCTCTTCCTCCTCCTGCTCCCCCTCAACCTGGGGGGGGGGGGGCACACGTTGAGTGTGCGAGGGCCGTGCACACTTTGAGGGGGGTGGGCTCACCCTCAGCTCACACTCACCTTCACGCTCACGTCCTGGCTCCCTGCACTGGCTTCCACCTCCCCGGCCTTGTCCCTGTGGGTTTTTTTTGGAGGGGGGGAATTTGGGGGGGGGGGGGGGGGGTGCTTAGCCAGAGGACCCAGGGGTCCGGGTGCCCCCCCCCCCTTAAAGAAGGGAACCAGGGGTCCGGACTCACTTTTTATCGGCCCCTGAATTGATGTTGTCACCGTCAGCCAAGTTGTCGACCGCGATGGCCAAGAAGACGTTGAGGAGGATGTCTGTGGGGAGGAAAGGGTTAAACCCGTCCTCCCAGTATCCTCCGAGTGTGCGCCTCTCTTACTGGGTTTGTTCCCACTCCCCAGTCATCATCCTCCGGGCTCTCTGCCTCTCATTTCCCAACTCCAGTGTCTCCCATTCCAGCTCCCCAGTTAGGCCATGCTGCCTTCCCAGTCCCTCCCAGTTAGCTGGTTCCCCGCTCCCAGCCCGTCCCAGTGCTCCCAGTATGCCCACGCACAGTTGCCACAGATGAAGAGGATGACAAAGTAGACGCAGACAAGCATTCCGGGGAAGACGGGGCCGCCGTAGGCCATGATCCCGTCATACATCACCGCGTTCCAGTCCTCTCCCGTCAGGATCTGGGACCCAAACACCGGGGTCACCCCAAAACCTCGGCATCCCTCCCCAGTGCATCCCCTCCCAGTACTCCCAGTGCTCCCAGTACACCGCCACCTCCCAGTTCTCCTCCGTCAGGGCGCAACATCACCCCAGAGTGACTACAGGGTGGTGAGGGGACCTGTTGGGGGGGGGCACCTCACGGGTTTTGGGGTCTCCCCAGAGGTTTTGGGGTCCTTCATGGATTTTAGGGTCCCTTAGGGGGTTCAGGGTCTCCACACAGGTTTTGGGGTCGCCCACGGGTTTCAGGGTCTTCCCAAAGGTTTTGGGATCTCCCCATGGGTTTTGGGGTCACCCCATGGGTTTCCCCACAGGTTTTGGGGTCTCCCCAAAGGTTTTTGGGGGTCATGTTTGTCCCCCACCTCCCCCTCCCCCAGGATTTGGGGGCATCCCCCCCACCTCCCGGGATTTGGGGGTACCTGGAAGACGGTGAGCAGTGCCTGAGGGAAGGTATCGAAGGTGCTGCGCTTGGTCTGGGTCTCGTCGAAGCTGAAGCGTCCCCCGAAAAGCTGCATGCCCAACAGGGCGAAGATGATGATGAAGAGGAAGAGGAGGAGCAGGAGGGAAGCGATGGACTTCATGGAGTTCAGCAAGGAACCCACCAGGTTGCTCAGCGACGCCCAGTGCCTACGGGATGCTGGGGTTACTGGGAGAACTGGCAAAGGGACCGTTTCCCTGCCTCAACTAGATCCACCCCGCCACCGACACACCGGGGGGCGGCTGACGGAGCCCCGGGAGGGGAGGGGGGTCGTCAACTGCGTTCACCGCGCGTTGTCGTGGCATCCCCCCCCAACTCCTCGACCTGGTGACTTTAAAGACGCGGAGGAGACGGACGCAGCGGAGGACGGAGATTCCCAGGGGTTCCATGGCCCCTCGTTCCACCAAAGCCGTTTCCAACACCCCGCCGCACACCACGAAACAATCGAACCGGTTGAAAAAACTGGCGAAGTAACAGGCGGGACCCAAGGCGTACAGCTTCAACACCATCTCGGCGGCGAACAACGACAGCAGCGCCTTGTTGGCGTAAGCTTTTTGGGGGGTGGGGGTTGAGGAGACGCCCATACCCCGCCCCCCAAAAAAAATATCTGGGGGTGTTTGGCGGGGTAGGGGGTTGTACCTTGCGTTTGGGTGAGCCAAGGGGGTTGCCCATGGTGCTCGGAGGCGATGGTGAGGGTGTTGAGGAAGACCAAGAGTAAGACCGTCCAGTAGAAGGAGACGGATTTCACCGCCCCGCGGCACCGTCGGCGCCACAGGCGGTTCAGGCGGCGCAGGCGGCGCCTGGCGGGAGGGGGGGATTTGGGGGTATGGGGGGGTTGGGAGGGGACAGGGGGATGTGGGAGTCGGTGGCATTTTGGGGACGGAGGGGAGATGTTGGGGTTACAGAGAACAGCCTGTCAGGTGGGAGGTGCTGAGGGGGGGGCCCCACTGTGTGGACCCCCCCTCCTTTTTTTTGAGCCCCCACTTTCCCCCCACTCACCAGAATTTCGTTTTCGTGATTTTGCCCCTGGGGAGGGAAAAGTGCAGAGTTACATCCAAGTTTGGGGGGTCCCTGTGGCCACTAAGGGGGGAGGGGGGTTGGGGTACCCGGGGGTGGGGTGCTAGGGTCGGTTTTGGGGTCCTGGGGGGGGCTTAGAGGGTCCCTGGGGCTATTGGAGGGGTCCCAGATGGCCTTGAGGAGCTGTGGGGGTCGGTTTTGGGGTCCCGGGTTGGGGGGCACAGGAACCTGTGGGGGGTCCCAGAGGCTCTGGGAGGTACTGGGGGGCCATGGGGGGGCCAGGAGGGGTCGGGGAGGGCTATGAGGGGGGGTCCCAGAGGGTCCTCGCAGAGTTGCAGGAGCAACTCCTGAGCCCCCCGTTTCGGCACTCACAGGCAACGGTCGCAGGCGGTGGGCTGCGCCTCCTCCTCGCCCACCGTCTCGGTGTTCACCGACGTCGTCTCGCTGCCGGGAAGGCTGGCTGGGGTGGGGGTCAAAGGTCAGCGCCATGCAGGGGACCCCGGCATCCGGGGAAAAGTCGTGGCTGGGGGGGAGGGGAGCACCCCAGGATAGGGGGGGACGTTGTTACCGTGGGTGTCGGTGGAGTGACTGGCGTGCCGGAGCCACTTCAGCCGCGGTTTCCGCTTCCCCATCAGGTCCTCGGCGGTCAGGCCTGCGGGTTGGGGTGGGGGGGGTTAGTCCATGGAGGTTTTTGGGGTGCTGAGGATTTGGGGGGGGGGGGAAAGCCCACTTACGGTGCTTCTCGTGCTCGTCCTCGTCACCCTCCAAGTCTTCAGCCTGTGTGATCCAGTCCATGTAACCCCGGAGATCTTCCTCCAGCTGCTGCTTCTCCCTCAGCTTCTGGAAGTCTCCACGAGCCTTGGCCTTCTCACGCTCCTTGGAGAATTCCCTTGGAGGTGGAGAAATATATGACACACACCCCCCCACGCACACACACACACACACACCCCGACATGCTAACAACACGCTAACAACATGCTAATGATGCCCTCACCCACTCAGCACCCCCAGCACCAAGTTGAGGACAAAGAAGGAGCCAAAGATGACGAGGCTGACGAAGTAAATCCAGGGTAGCTCATGGCCCATCGCGTCCTGCATCTGGAGCGGGGGGGCAATGGGGTTGGGGGGGCAGGTTTTGGGGTGACACACTGTTAAGGGGGGTGTGGGTTGGGGGACCCCAAATCCACCCCTCAGTGGCGCAGGGAGTGATGCAATCGTCACTCAGGTGCCGGTCAGTGGGATCTGCCCTGGCCCCGGGGAGGATTTTGGGGGGCTCAGGGAGTGCCGGGGGGGGGGGGTGCGTCTAAGGATTTTGGGGGGGTTTACCCAGTAGAGAACGTCGGTCCAACCCTCCATGGTGATGCACTGGAAGACGGTGAGCATCGCGAAGAAGAAGTTGTCGAAGTTGGTGATGCCGCCGTTGGGACCCTCCCAGCGGCCCCGGCACTCGGTGTTGTTCTGCAGGCAGGCGCGGCCGTGGCCCGAAAAAGCACAAGGGGAGGGGTCCTCCTCCGATTCTAGGTCTTGGGGGGGTAAGAGGGGGGTTTAGCACCCCCAAAATGGTGTTTGGGCAGGTCCAGGGGGTGTTATGGGGGGGTGCAGGGGACAGGTGCACTGAGCAACAGAGTAAAGAGGGCTGGGAGCCCCCCCGGCACGCTGGGAGCAAAATTGGGGTGCAGGAGGTGGGTGCAGTGACACCCCCCACCCGCCCCCCCTTACCAGATCCGATGAAGAAGCAGGTTTTGTGCATGCGGCCAATGAAGAGCTCGAGGCCGATGATGGCGTAGATGATGATAACGAAGAGGACGAGGAGGGCGATGTGCAGCAGTGGCACCATGGCCTTCATGATGGAGTTGAGGACGATGTGGAGGCCTGCAGGGAAGAAGTTGGGTGTGGGTGGGAGGGGCTGGCAGGAGGCTGGAGGTGGGGGCAGCCACCTACCCCCCCCACCACCCAAAAAGCCGCGCCAGACGTTATCGCCCCAAAACCAATCTCACTGGGGACACCGGAGACGAGGCGGAGGGGCCGGAGGACGCGGAAGGCGCGCAGGGCTTTGACATCGAAGCCCCCCGGTTTCCCGCTCATGTGGTGGGCTTCGCCGGGTTTGTGGGACACCTGCTCCAGGATGACGCTGAAAAGCCTGAGGGAGATTTTGGGGAGGGGGGTTATTTGCACATGCTCCCCCCCCCCCCCCCCTTGCCTGTTCCCCTCCCTTGGGGACAATTCCTCACCCCACGATGACGATGACGAAGTCGAGAAGGTTCCAGCCGTTGCGGATATAGGCGCTGGGGTGCAGGACCAGCCCGTAAGCGATGATCTTCAGGAAGGTCTCCACCGTGAAGATGACGAGGAAGACGTACTCCACTTGCTCCTGGGGGGGTGGGGGGAGAAGTTGGGGGGACACAAGGCATCCGGGGATGTCCCACCCCCATAACACCCCCTCTCAGGGGCTTGGTGGGATGGCCCAGCACCCCCTTCTCCCAGGGAAGAAGGGCATTTGGGGACCCCCCCACCTTCTCTTGGGGGACAAGGGACAGAATTATTTGGGGGACACCCCCCACCCCTCAACCCACCACCCTTCCCATCACCCCTTTCTCCCTGGACCCAGGCGTCCGGGACGGCTAAGCCGGGATTAGCACCCAACCCGGCGCCGCGTAAGCGGCTTAAGGCAACGGCACACGCGTGTGCGAGGGGAACACGTGTGGCACGCGCTTCAGGGGACCCAGGCGTCCGGGCAGCCCTCTGCCACCCCACAGACACCTACCTACCCCCCTCCCCAAAAGCGTCCAGGCATCCCCCCCATAGACCCTCTCTGTCCACCCCATCCCCACCGAGGGGGGAACTCCGCTGTTGGGGTGGACCCCCACATTCTCGATTCTGTCCATTGCCCAAGGCGGCTTCGTTAAGCAGTGGTGTTATCCCTTAACGAGCTAAACCAGCGCCTGACTGCGACCAGATGAGGACACTGGCCCCAGTGAAAGTGGGGGGGTGCACCCCTTTATTTTTGGGGGGTTGGGGGGGATTAGGGGTCCTCACTAGGTTGTGGTTGGCAGCGTTGGAGTCATCCTCGGGGAAGGGGATGTAGACCCCCAGGGCCACGCAGTTGGCGAAGATGGTGGCGAGGATGAGGATGTCGAAGGGCCTGGGGGTAAGGGTGGGAGGAGGGTGGGCAGCAGGTGGGGGGAGGTGCCCCCCAAACCTACACCCCTCCATCCCCGCAGCCCCCCATCCCCATGGTCTCATGGCTGACCCTGTCCCCACCGCCATGTCCCTCTGTGACCCCCCCCTCCCCAAAAAACCCCCACTCACTTCCACTCAACGATGCTGATGGCTGCCCGGCGGATGGGGTTGTTGAGGCGGAGGCAGAAGAGGGCACGGGGGGAACGGTGGACCCCCCCGGTGCCCTGACCCTTGTGCTTGGTGTGGGGGGGACGTCGCTGACGCTGACCCGGGGGGGTCCCTCCACCCGCCGGACCCCCGTTGGCTTCGCCTATCGGCCACCCCAGGGGCTGTCCCATGGCTTCGGTGAAAGATGGCAGCCCCTTGGGGGGTCCTGAGGGTGGGGGGGACTGTCAAGGGAGGGGGCAAGGACCCCCCCAAACTTTCCTGGACCACCCCAAGCCCTCCTGGACCCTCCCCCCTGCAAAGCCCTCCAACTCCAGGACCCCCTGGACACACAGGGACCAGCTGTGAACACCACATCCCGTAGACCAGGGACCTCCCCGTACCCTCAGGAACCCCCCTCATCTCATCAGGGACCCCACACTTCTTCCCAAGGACCCCACTATCCCCTCTGAGACACTGCCAGACTCACCCTCTCCATTCTCTTCTGACTCCGACATGGTGAGGGGTATCTGGGGTCTTTCCAGAAGTCTGGGAGTACCTGTAGGGGATCAAAGGGGGTCAGGGGGGGATTATTTTAGGGGTGTCCGATAGGGTTGGGGTATTCTGAGGGTACCTACAGGGTCTGGGGGGGGCTGTTTGGATGGTCTTGAGAGACTCTCAAGGGGATTTCAGGGATCTGTTACGGTTTAGGAGCATTTAGGAGGTATATAGGGTGTACTTGGGGAGGGTATTTGGGGGGGTGGGATAGTTAAGAGGGTTTGGGGGTATTTAGGGGGAGTTTAGGGGTGTTTAGGGAGGTCTGTGGGTGCTGGGGCAGCTCCCAGGCCCTCCCCACGGCTCGTCCTGCGGTCCCCGGCTTGTCACTGCTGGGAGATTAAGGGCTTAACGAGGGTGTGTGTGCCAGAGACGGGGAGGGCAGCGCTGCCCACGTGCCGGGTCACACGCGCGTGTAAGCGGAGCAAGGGCACAACTACAAGAGGGACGGGGGCACGCGCATGTGGATGGGGTGAACGGGGCTGGACGTACAGAGATGCGGGGACACGGATGCGGCAGATGCATGTGAGAAGGAATAAGGAGAGGGCACACGCATTTGAGGGATGTGCTGCCGCCATTTCTTACCTCAGCTGCCCCTCACGCCTCATGGATACCATTTCCTGTCCCAGTTACCCCAGAGAGGCGCCATTTCCCCCTCATCACCCCTCATGGGCACCTTTTCCCCCTCAGCCGCCCCTCCTAGGCACCATTTCCCCCTTCACCACCTCTCATGGGCACTGTTTCCCTCTCCACCACCTCTGATGGGCACTGTTTCCTTCTTCACCACCCCTCATGGGCACCATTTCCCCTTCAGCCACCCGTCGTAAGCACCATTTCCCCCTTCACCACCTCTCATGGGCACCATTTCCCCCTCAGCCGCCCCTCCTAGGCACCATTGCCCCCCTCACCACCCCTCACAGGCACCATTTCCCCCTCAGCCGCCCCTCCTAGGCACCATTTCCCCCTTCACCACCCCTCACGGCCACCATTTCCCCTTCACCACCCCTGACGGGCACCATTTCCCCCTCAGCCGCCCCTCCTAGGCACCATTTCCCCCTTCACCACCCCTCACGGGCACCATTTCCCCTTCACCACCCCTCACGGGCACTATTTCCCCCTCAGCCGCCCCTCCTAGGCACCATTTCCCCCTTCACCACCCCTCACAGGCACCATTTCCCCCTCATCACCCCTCACGGGCACCATTTCCCCCCTCATCACCCCTCACGGGGACCATTTCCCCCTTCACTACCCCTCCTAGGCACCATTTCCCCTTTCACCACCCCTCACGGGCACCGCTTCCCCCTTCACTACCCTTCACGGGCACCATTTCCCCTTTCACCACCCCTCACGGGCACCGTTTCCCCCTTCACTACCCCTCACGGACACCATTTCCCCCTCATCACCCCTCACGGGCTCCATTTCCCTTCAGGGGCTCCATTTCCCCTCACGGCCGCCATTTCCCCCCCTCAGCCGCCCCTCGCGCCTCGCGCCCCCTCAACTTTCCCGCCTACAGCCGCGCCTCGCGCCGCCTACAACTCCCGTCGTGCCCCGCGCGCGGCCGCCACCATTATCCCCTCCCGGACTACAACTCCCGTCGTGCCCAGCGCGGGCTCCGCCTCGCTTCCGCGGCGGGCTCCGCCTCACGTGACTCGCGGCGGGGCTCGCGGGGGTGCGGGAGAGCCGGGGTCCCCCCCCCCCTCCCTCCCCTTCCCCAAACCGCCTCCTCTCCCCTCTCCCCCGCAGGATTTGGGGGACCCCCCCCCTCAAAAAAAACCAAACATGGAGGAGGTGGACAAAATCCTGATCCACTCCCTGCGGCAGGCGGGGACGTGAGTGGGGGGGGAAATTTGGGGGGAAGTGTGTGTGTGTGGGGGCAACCCTGGGGGATTTTGGGGGGGGGAGGTGGGGGGGCACTGAAGAGTTTTGGGGAGGGTCAAGGGACTGGAGGGGGGGACCCTAAGGAATTGGGGGGGGGGGGACACTAGGGGTGTGAGGGGACACCTGGGGGGACCCTAAGGAGTTTTGGGGGTCCCTGGGGGAGCACCCTAAGAATTTGGGGAGGGGGGGCACAACTGGAGGGGGGGGGTCCCGGGGAACAGAAACACTTTTTGGGGGGGGGGGGGGCATGACTGGAGATGAGGGGTGACCGCTGGGAGAGGGGTGGGAGTGCCTGGAGGTGCATGGGTGACACCCAGGTTGGGGGGGGGGGGGGGTATTTCAGGATTTGGGGGGGGGGGTCCCCATGAATTTTTGTGCCCCCCCCCCAAAAAAAAGGCCGGTGCCCCCCGAGGCGCAGAGCGTGCGGGACTTCTCCCCGGAGCTGGTGGTGGAAGCGGCTGTCCGCTGCCTGCGGGCTATCCGTCCGGCTTTGGGGGCCCCCCTCAGCCCCCTCCTGCCCCCCGGCATCTCCGCTCGCTTCCGACTCGCTTCCGACTTGGCGGCCGCTTGCCAGGTATTGTCCCCCCAGAAAATCTTGAGGGAACCCCAAAATTTTGGGGTGGACGGGGACACCAACCCTGATCACCCCTCCGCTCGCCCCTAGGAGTGAGATTTACAGGCGATGGGTTCCAGACCTTGCTACCCTCCCCACCCAGAAAAATCCCCCCAAATCTTGAAGGGGACACCCCAAAACTTTTGGGGTGTCCCCTCCTCCTATTTCTCACCCTCAGGAGCTGGGATTTGGGGGCGACGTGGGGTACCAGACCTTCCTCTACAGCTCCGAACACGACACCCGCCGCCTCCTCCTTTTCCTCGTGGAGAAACTGCCACGGGACGAGAGTGAAAGAGGGGCTGAGCCCCCTGGTATGGATTTTGGGGGGTCCCCCCCGTTGGTTTTTTTTTTGGGGGGGGGCTGACCACTTCCTTATCTTCTTCCCCAGGGAAATCGGGGGGTTCTGCTGCGAGCCATCGGCGCCCGCATCCGGGAGCAGCTGGGGATCCCCTGGGTGCCCCCAGCTTGCCGCACCCCCCAGCTGCAGCGCCTGCAGGTGAACTTTGGGGGGGGCCCTGACCCCCCCCCCCCCCAATTGTGGGGGGCTAATTCTCAATTGGGAGGAGCAATTAATCCATTAATTAACCCTTTTTAGGGTACGGGTCGCCTCTACCCCTTCACTACATGCCCCCTGGTTCTGCCCCAAAGTGGGGGACCGCCAGGTAAGAGTTGGGGGTGGGGGGGGGAATCTGGGGGAGGGGGGTGTCCTTGTTTTTGGGGAGTGGTCTGCTCACACACACCCCCCATCCCCATAGAGCTGCAGGAGTATTTTGGGGGGGGCTGCCCCCCCCGTGCCAGCGCAGCCCCCCCTTTCCACCAGGACACCCCCCAGCCTTGCTGGAGACGCACGCAGCCCAGCTCAGCGCCCGCCATGACTGGGAGGCCGAGTGGGGGGGTCCCGGTCTGGCCTCCCGCCTGCCCCCCCAGGTGAGACACCCCCCCCCCCATCCACTAGGGGGTGTCCTGAGGGGGGTCCCCAGGATTTGGGGGGGACCTTATGGGTCCTACACTTCTCTCACCCCCAGGAGTTTGGTGGGGGGGGGGGGAGGTGTTTGTTCATGGGTCTGACCCCCTTTCTCTGAGTCCTGGGGGAGGGTTGGAGGGGGCTGTTTTGGGGGTCCTTGTGGGTCTGACCCCCCCTTTTCTCACCCCCTGGGATTACAGGAGGGTTGGGGGGATGGTTATGAGTCTGTTTTGGGGGTCGCTGTGGGTCTGACACCCCCTTTAGCCTCCCCCCCACCCCCAGGACTACAGGGGGGCTGTGGGGATGTTTATGGGGCTATTTTTGGGGGAGGGGGGCCCTGTGGATCTGACAACCCTCCCCCAGCAATATGGGGGGACATCTGTGGGTCTGTTTTGGGGATCCCTATGGGTCTGACACCCCCTTTCCTCCCTCCCCAGGAATATGTGGGGCGGAAGCGGCTCCGTGCTCGACTCCGGGCCCTGGAGCCCCTGCGCCAGGTCTGCCCGCCCCGACCCCAGGGACCCCCCCCAGGACCCCTGGACTCCACTTGGCTCCAAGAAGCTTTTGGGACTGGGGGGGCTGGGGGGGCCTTGCCCAAGGGGTCCCGCTTCACCCGCACCCAGCACCTGACCCATGAGCAGGTAGGCTGGGGGGACTGCCGGGGGGCTGGGGGGTGTTTTGGGGGGGCTGGGGCGGCTGCTGGAGGGCTGGGGGATTGTTTTTGGAGAGTTGGGGGGGGCTGCTAGAGGGCTGGAGCATTGTTTTGGGGGGACTGGAAGAGGCTGTTGGAGGTCTGGGAGTTGTTTTGGGGGGGGGGCCCCCCCCACTCTGGGGTCTGACCTGCTCCGGGGTCTCATCCCACAGGACCCCCAAATCCTGCTGCAGCAGATCCAGGTGGCTGCCGAGACCCTGCACCCCTCAAAGAGCTCCGAGGAGGTGAGAGGATGGGGGGGGGGGGGGGGGGTTCACTCTGAACCCTACTGATGGCCGCACGTTCACACTGGACTCTACTGATGGCTCTGTTGGATGGGTGTTCACTCTGGACCCTACTGATGGCCGCATTTAGAAGGGCCTTCCCCCCCTACCTTAGGACGCAGGGGCACGCCAGGCCAGCGAGGAGGCTGCCCTGGAGGAGACCCTGGCTCGGCTGGAGGCCGAAATCGAGGGCTGCCGTGGGGAGGTGCGGGACGCCCAGCTCAGCCTCACCCAGGTGGGTGCCGGGGGCAGGGAGGGGGGGAGGTTAAGGGGGGGTTTGCAGGGTGTTTTGGGGTGCCCTGATGGTTGGTACCCGCCCCCCCAGGTGGAGGCGGAGGTGCGGCAGGGCCGGCTGACGCTGGGGGCCCGGGAGGACGCCCTCCGGCTGAAGGCGCGGGCGGTCGAGCTGCTCCCGGATGCCCAGAACAACATGGCCAAACTCCAGGTGAGGATTTTGGGGTGTCCCCTGGGGGGGGGGGCTGTTTGGGGGGGGGGGGGGCTGTGAAGGTGTTCGGGGCCACAGCGGGTGTGGGGAGGGGGTTTAGGGGGGTGGTTTGGGGTGTGCAACTGCTCCAGTGGCAGATAAGTGAAGGTGGGCAATTTGAGGGTGCTGGGGGGCATTTTTGGAGGTGGGGGGGGGGGGGGGAGAAGCATTTTGGGGGTGCCCTGACCTTGTTCCCAGCTGGTGGTGGAGGCGAGCAGCCGCCGCATTGTCAGCCTGGTGGGGCAGTGGGAGCGGCACCGGGGACCCCTCCTCGCCGAATACCGGCACCTCCGGGCCCTGCGTGACTCCGCTCAGGTAAGGGGGGGGGTCTGGGGTCTGTCCCCCCTCTTTGGGGGTCCTCAGGTTCCTTTTTTTGCTGAGTTTGGGGGTCCCCAGGTCTCTCTCTGGTAGGTTTTGGGATCTCTGGAATTCTCTTTCCAGTGGGTTTGGGGTGCCCAGATTCTCCCCCAAATGGGTTTTGGGGTCCCTGGGGTCCTTTCCCAGTGGGTTTGGGGTCCCCTTCCCCATCGGTTTTGGCGGTCTGTGGTTCCTTCCCAGTGGGTTTGAGGGTCCCCGGGTCTCTCTTTGGTAGGTTTTGGGGGTCCCTGGGGGTTCAGGGTTCCCTTCCCATGGGTTTGGGGTGTCCATATCCCCCCAAATGCATTTTGGGGTTCCTGGGGATGCAGAGGTCCCCTTCTCAGTGGGTTTGGGGTCTCCTTCCCAGTGACTTTGAGACTCTGGTGTCCATTTCGTAGTAGTTTTGGGGCCCTGGAGTGCCTTTTTTGGGGGTTTGGGGGTCTCTGAGGTCCCACCCCTCGGTGGATTTGGGGGTGCCCCAACATCCCCCCCCCCCCCCCCCCCCCTTTTTGTTTTTTTTTTTTTTTTTATTTCTCCTACCCCAGCTGGAATCGTCGCGGCGGTTGTCGGAGATCCGGGCCCTGCACGAGCGCAGCCGCTCGGCCGCTGACGAAGCCCGACGTAAGGAGGAGCTGTACAAACAACTGGTGAGTACCCAGGATGGGGGGGGGGGGGGGGCACGGGGTGATTTGGGGGGCTCCCCCCCACTTTCACGCACCCCCCCCCCCACACACAACCTCTTCCCCGGATGCAGGTGGCGGAGCTGGAAGCGCTGCCCCGTGACATCTCACGCGCCGTCTACACCCAGCGCATCCTGGAGATCGTGGGCAACATCCGTAAGCAGAAGGAGGAGATCAGCAAGGTGGGGGGGAGATTTTTTTGGGGGGGGGGGGGGCCTGGAGATTTTGGGGGGCCTGGGGGGGGGTAGTTTAAGGTCCCTAGGGCAACGTAGAGGAGTCCTGGGGGGGGGGTGTCCGTTGTGTTTGAGGTCTTGGGGGAGGCAGGGGGTGTTTGGAGGGGGTGTCTGTGGGTGCACCCCCAAAATGAGGGGGTTTGGGGTTTCCCCCCCCCCCAGACCTGAGAACCCCGGGGGGGGGTCTCCCCAGATCCTGGTGGACACGCGGGCGCTGCAGAAGGAGATCAACTCCCTGGTGGGGAAGCTAGAGAGGACCTTCAGCGTCACCGACGAGCTGCTCTTCAAGGTTGGGGAGGGGGGGGGTCCTGGGGTGGGGGGGGGGTCCCCACATATACTTGAGGGACACCTTGAGGTGGGGGGGGGGCCCCCAGGAGGACCAAGGTGGGATTTTGGGGGGGCCTGGGGCAGATGCTCAAGGGCACCCCCTCTATGGGATAACCCCAAAGAGGGGAGGTTTGGGGTGCCAAGACCACCCCAAACCGTCCCGTGTGCCCCCCCAAACTGTCCCATGTATCTTCCCCCAAACTGTCCTATCTGCCCCCCCAAAATTGTCCCATGTGCCCCCCCCCCCAGGATGCCAAGCGGGATGAGGTGGTGAGAAAAGCCTACAAGTACCTGGCAGCTCTACATGAGGTAATGGGGAGCTGGGGGGGGCGGTGTGAAGGTTTGGGGGGCGGGGGGGCAGGTAGAATTGGGGGGACCTGGAGGTTTTTGGGGGGGTCCCAGAACCCCTCCTTTTTGTCCCCCAGAACTGTGCCCAGCTGATCCAGACCATTGAAGACACTGGGACCATCCAGAGGGAGATCCGGGACTTGGAGGAACAGGTGGGGGTTTGGGGGGGGCAGGATATAATGGGGGGGGGAGGAAGATTGGGGTGTCCCTGGGGGCCCCCCCCCCAGGGCTATTAATTAACTGCTCAGATCTCCCCACATCTCTTTGTGACCCCCAATTCTTTGTGACCTTCCCCAACTCTTTGTAATCCTGTTTGTCCCCCAACCTCTTTGCCCCCCATTTTGTGCCCCCTGCCCCCATTTTATGGCCCCCCCCCCCATTTAAATCACACCCCCCCAACGCTGTTACCCCCAGATCGAGGGGGAGACGAGCGCGAAGCCCCCCGCCAGCCTCGACCGGATCCTCAGCGACTGCCGGGCGCTGCGGGAGGAGAACGCGCTGCTGGCTGCACAAGCCCGCCACACCTGAACCCCAAAACCTGGGTGTCCCCCCAAAATCCCCTTGCGGGGGGGCTCTGTCACCCCCCCCCCCCCCATGCACACAGTGGGGTGTGGGAGTGCCTGAAGCCCCCCTACACACACCCCAAAACGTGCCCGTGGTGGAGGATGGAGTGGTTCCTTTACGGTTTCAATAAAGTCGCAGCACAGTGGTTTTTGGGGTGTCGTCATGTTCCTTTTCGGGGGGAATTTGGAGGGACACCCCCCCCATCTCCACCCCCCCCCTGTGGTTTTGGGGGGCGGGGGGGACCTCCCCCCTCAGCTCCGAGGGGGCATAAAGCACTTCAGGTCGCAGTCTCTGTGGGGGAAGTGGGGAGGGAGGGGGGTTTAGAGGGGAACCCCATGTTTATCAGGGACGGTTTGGGGGGGGGGGGTTAAGGACCCCCCCCTCTGGTTTTGGGGTCCAATTTGGGGGGTACCTGGGGTAGCGCTGACCCCGCTTGCGCCTGAATTCGGCCTCGTCCACTGTCCAGACGGCCCCACGCACGTTCTCCACTCGCACAAAGCACTTGTGCAGGCTCAGGTTGTGACGCACAGCGTTCTGGGGGGGGACACTCTGGGGAATTAGGGTGGGCTGCCCCCCCCCAAATTCCCTGAGGAATTTTGGGGTGGTCTGGGGCATGTTTAGGGGTTTGGGGGGGGGGGGGGGCTGTGGGGGTCTCTGAGCTGTTGCAAGGGTGGGGTGGTGATGGTTGGAGAGGCTTTGGGAGAATTGCAGGTGTCATCCCACACACACTTTTTTTTTGGGGGGGGGGGGGGCTGTGTTGGGGGGTTGTCCCTGGAGCAGCATTGGGGGTCCCAGGGGACCGGTTTGGGGGTCCCACATTTTGTGTGGCAACATTTTGCGGTGCTAGGGAGTGATCCCTGCCTTCCAGTGCTGGTGATGGCAGGGGTAGGGGGGTGGTCCTGGGTAGCCCCTTGATCTTTTGGGGAGGTGTTGGGGCAACCCCCCCCCACCCCGAACTTGTGGGGGGGGGTGTCGGGGGGTCGGGATTTGGGGGTGCAGGGGGGGTCCCCACCTTCCAGGTGGCGGTGTTGTGGCGGAAGTACCCGAACATGCGGCTGAACCAGTGGTAGATCTCGCCCAGGGTGCGCTGGCGCTGGGGGGACTCCAGGATGGCCTTGGGGGGGGGGGTGTTTTGGGGGGGGGGCACAGTAGAGTTGGTGGGGTGTTGGGACATTTTGGGGGGGGCTCAAGAGGATTGGGGACACGGCAGGATCAGGGACACAGGACATTTTGGGAGCGGGGCAGAGGGACAGTTAAGGATGGTCTGGGGGAGGGGGCACAGCAGGGTTTGGGGGGCATGGTGGGGGGTACAGGGACATTCTAGGGGTCATTTTGGGGGGGGCACATGGCAGGGTTTGGGGACACTTTGGGGGGGGTATGGGGACACTCTGGGATGGCCTGGGGCGGGGTACAGGGACACATGGAGTGCTGAGGTGGGGGGGCACACAGGGGAATGTAGGCTTTGGGGACACTTTTTTGGGGGGGTGGGATATGGGGGGGGTGGGGAGGGGACTCCAGGATGGTTTGGGGGAGTCATGGGAACATGGCAGGGGGGTTTGGGGACATGGAGGGGGCTCCAGGATGGCTGGGGGTGGGGGGGAAACGGGGGGTATGGGGACACAGAGAGGGGGATTCCTATGGGGAACAGCCACAGAAACAGGAAAGCTGGGGGGGGGCTATAAGGAATCGGGGGGGGGATGTATAGGGCGGGGGGGGTGTAGGGGACATGGGGGTGGGGGCTATAGGAGATGCAGGGGGGGGGGGGTGTCACTCACCCAGCGAATGAGCATGGCGTAGGTGTAGGGGGGCCGGGCAGTGCTGAGCCGGTAGTACTCCAGTTCTGGGGGGGGGCCCAAGGGGGGGGTTCAGCGGGGACCCAGGCATCGGGGTTCCCCCCCCAGGTTATTTGGGGGACCCCCCCTGTCTTCCCACCCCCCCCCCAAACCTGGTGCTCACCTGGGCAGAGCCCCCCGTGGTCCCAGGGGTGCCCGGGGGGGGGCAGCGGGATCTCAGGCTCCCCCTCGGGGGGGGGCGGTTGGCCCCAAATTGGGGGTACCCCAGCCTGGCCCTTCCCGGGGGGGCCCTGGAGTGGGGAGAACACATGTGAGGGACTGTCAGCACTCTGGGGGGGGCCCAGGCCCCCCCCGCCCTGGTTTTGGGGTGTCATCGTTATTTTGCCCCCCCCCACCCCCTTACCGTTGTGGGGGGGCTCCTCCGGATGAGCTGCGCCTGCAACACCCCCAGGCGGTGCCGCTCGCGGGCCAGCTGGGGGGGGGGAACACAAGTTTTGGGGGGCACGGGGTAGGGGGGGGACACAACATGGGTTTGAGGGGGGGTGGTGTAGTTGGGGGGGGACACAGGTTGGGGGGGCATGGTGTGGGGGGTTCAGGGGGACACAGGTTTAGGGGGCCATATGGAGGGCATGGGTCTGGGGGGGGGACATGGTTTGGGGGGGGCCTGGGGGGGGCACAGTTTGGGGGGGGCACAGGGAGGACATGGTTTAGGGGAGCAAAGGTTTTGGAGGGGGGACATGGGGGCCACAGGCATGGGGGGGGGGGTGTTCATGGTTTTGGGGGGGGTCACAGGGCACTTGGGGGGGTTCAGGGTGGGATTTGGGGGTGGGGAGGATTTGGGGGGGGGTCCCCCTCACCTGCTGCTCCAGCTCCTGGATCCTCTCCAGCTGCCGCAGGCACTGCGCTACCTCGCCCAGGTCACAGCGGGGTGCCCTGCGTTGGGGTGGGGGCACATATTTTTGGGAGGGAGGTGAAGACCCAGGGGTCCGGGGTGCCCCCCCCCCCCCCCCATCCAACAAGGGACCCACTCACCTGGGGGGCTGGGCGGCGCTGGGGGGCAGCTGGGGGGGGTCGCTGCCGGCGGGGGCGGGTGAGGGGGCTCGGTCACGGCCGGGGGGGTCTTTGGGGCCCCACTCAAAGCTGGGGAGACCTGAAGAGTTTGGGGGGGGGGGGTCACAAAAAGGGGGATCCCCAAAAGGAGGGGGTGTGGGTTTGGCGGGGGGGGGGGCTTACCATGCTCTGGGGGGAGCCGTGTCCTCATCACCAGCACCCCGGGGTGTTGAATGTGCAGGAAGGGGGGGCGTGACCCCCCCTCGGGCGGCACCTATAGATTTTTGGGGGGGGGGGGGAAAGCAAGAAGTGAACCCCCACATCCTGATGCACGCCCCCCCCCCCCCCCGCCCCCAAGCACCCCCCCCTCCAGGCCCAGCCCCCCCACCTGAGTGCGCCGAGGGACCCCCCCATCTCCGCGGGTCAGCACCGTGGGGCGATCCTGGGGGCCGGGGGGGGGGCGGCGCTGCCTGGGAGGGGGTGACACTGTGTCAGACAACCTCCCCCCCCCCCCCAAATTGTGCGACATGAGCGTGCGAGGCCTGGGCGTGCGTGCGAGCCGCCTCGCACGAGGGGCCTGCGTCACGGCAAGTCCCGGCACGAGCGCGTGGGTGGGGGGGACTGCCCCCCCCCCCCCGACCCTGTGGCACCCCCAGTTGTTCTCCCCCCCCCCCCCCTTCCCCAGTATCTCCCAGTGGTCCCAGTATGAACTGGACCCACTCCCGTCCTCCCCTGGCACCCCCTCCCCATCCCATCCACTGTCACTCTATGGAGCTCCCAGTCCATCCCAGTGCCCCCCAGTCCCTTTCTCTGTCTCCCCAGTCCATCCCAGTCCCTCCCAGTACCCCCCCAGTCCCTTCCAGTTTCCTCCAGTCCTTTCCAGCATCCCCCAGTAAGCTGCAGTCCATCCCAGTCCTTCCCAGCATCCCCCAGCCCTTCCCAGTAAGCCTCAATCCCTCCCAGTCCTTCCCAGCGCCTCCCAGTCCTTCCCAGTAAGCCGCAATCCCTCCCAGTCCTTCCCAACGCCCCCCAGTCCCTCCCAGTAAGCCACAACCCCTTCCAGTCCTTTCCAGTGCCACCCAGTCCACCCCAGTACCCCCCCAGCAGACTCCCAGTCCTTCCCAGTCTCCCCATTTTCCCCACCCAGTGCTCCTCCAGCCCCTCCCCAATCCCCAATCCATCCCAGTCCCCACCCAGTGCCTCCAAGTCTCCCTTCCCAGTCCCCCTTCCCAGTCCCCCTTCCCAGTCCCCCTTCCCAGTCACGCCAGAGCCCTCCCAGTCCCACCCAGCATCACTCCGGTACCCCCCCCCATCTAGCATCATGCCAATGCCCCCCAGTGAGTTCCCAGTGCCTCCCAGTGCCCCCCAGTGAGTTCCCAGTGCCTCCCAGTGCCCCCAGCTCACGGGTCCCGGGCGCCCGCCATGGCTCTGGGCAACACCCGGGCACCTCCACCCCCGATTTATAGACGGGAAACCACAGCCCTGAGTCATGGCGGGGGCGGGGGGCTGGGGATGGGCCCCCCCAGACCCAAAAGGGCACCCCAAAACAGCCAGGGAAGCGACGGCCCTGAAGGGATGGGGAAGAGACACCCCCAAAATGTAGAGAAATGCCCCAAAATGACTGGGAACGGATGCCCTTAAACAGCCAGGGTGAGATGCATCAAAATGCCCCAAAATGGCCGGGCAGAGACACCTCAAAATGCAGAGAAATGCCCCAAAATAGACTGGACAGAAACACCCTGAATTGGCTGGGTAGAGACGCCCTGAAACGGAGAGAAATGCCCCAAAATGGCTGGGCAGAGACACTTCAAAATAACCGTGAAGAAACACCCTGAAACCTGCAGAAACATCTCAAAACGGCTAGAAAAAGACACTGCAAAATGTGGAGAAATGCCTCAAAACAACTGGGCACAGATACCCTGAAATGGCTGGGCAGAGACACCCCAAAATGTGGAAAAATGCCCCTAAACAACCAGGCAGAAACACCCCAAATCAGCTAGGCAGAGACACCCCAAAAAGAGGAGAAATGCCCCAAAAGAGCTGGGCACAGACACCCCAAGTCAGCCAGGCAAAGACACCCCAAAATGAGAAGTGCCCCAAAACAACTGGCCACAGATACCCTAAAATGGCCGGACAAAGGCACCCCGAAATAACCAGGGAGAAACACCCTGAAACCTGCAGAAATACCCCAAAATGGCCGGACAGAGACACCCCAGATCAGCCAGGCAGAGAGGACCCAAAATACAGAGAAATGCCCCCAAATGACCAGGCACAGATACCCCAAAATGCAGAAAAATGCCCTCCAAATGACTTAGCAAAGACACCTCAAAACAGCTGGACAGAAACATCCCAAAATGCTTCGAAATGTCCCAAATGGGCAGGCAGAGATATCCTACAATGGCTGGACAGAGACACCCCAAAATATCCTCAGAGAAACACCCTAAAACCTGCAGAAATGCCCCAAAATGGCCAGAGACACCCTGAATTGGCCAGGCAGGGACACCCAAAAATGAGGAGAAATGCCCCAAAACAGCTGGGCACAGACACCCTAAAATGGCCATAAAGACGCACCGAGAAATGCTGAGAAATGCCCTAACATGGCTAGGCAGAAACACCCTGAACTGGTCAGGCAGAAAACCCCCAAAATCTGGAGAAAATACCCCCCAAAAGATAAGGCAGATACACCCCAAATCGTCCAGGAAAAGGCATCCCAAAATGCAGATGAATGCCCCAAAATGGCCAGGCAGAGACACCCCAAATTGGCCAGGCAGACGCCCCAAAACGCAGCAAAATGCCCAAAACGGCAGAGCAGAGAAAACCCAAAACCAGCCAGGTGGAAATACTCCAAAAGCGGGAGAAATGCCCCCAAAAAGGCACCCTGAAACAGCCGGATGGTGACACCACAAAACAGGGGTGCTGCCACCCCATTCCTGTGTCCTGTCATGCCAAAAAACACCCCAAAACGCCCCCCAAAAATGCTGTCGGAAAAAGCAGCTACAAAACACTCCAAAAAGCCGGGAAATGCACCAAAATGGACCTGAATCGCTTGGGCACCCTCAAATCCTTAAAAATTGCTTAGAAAGGGTAAAACCCCTCGACAAAGCACCCCTCCTCCGTACCCCAATGATTTGGGGAGGGGGGGGGGGCGTTTGCCAGCTGCAGGCCCCGACTTTTACCCTTTTCGCGAGGAAATGGCGCACCTGAAACCCGCCGGTTTAATGTTATTTTTTTGATGCTTTCTGACTCCAAATTCGCCCCGCTTTAACCCAAAGCTGCTCCCGGTTTCAGCACACTGGGACCTCTCCCCGGTTTCGGGAGGGAAAGGGGGGGTTGGGGGTGTTTTTTTCCCCCCTGGGACTTCCCCAGCTCGAAGCAACTTGAAACTCGCCCTGAGACAGCAGGAAACCGGGGTGGGGGGGGGGCGGCCAGGGGACCCAGGCGTCCGGGCCTGCTCCACTCCCCCCCCCCCCCCCCCCAAATGCCTCCCCACCATAGGGACCCCCCAACCCCGTCCCCATGGCGGCCATGTGCCATGGCGTGAGGGCGTGCGCGGGCCCCTCGTGCAAAGGCCTTCGCACGCTGGCTGCCCCCCAGCCCGCCTTGTGCCTGCGTGTGTTGGGGCGCAGCCCCCCCCCCAATCTATCGTCCCCCCCGAACCCCGCTTACCAGCAGCACCCCGCTCACCTGCCCGCCCCGCCCGTGGCACCCCGCTTTTTATGGTACCCCCCGCCGTGATGTCAGAGGACCCTCCCCCTCTTGGGGGGGGGGGGGGTCCTGGGGGGCCCCCCCAAATCCTCCACACACACCCCCCCGCTTCCGCCCCCTCCCCATGGGGATGGGGGGGGGCACCAGCACCGCCCCAAACTTTCACTTGTGCTGAAGCTCCCTTTTGGGGGGTGGGGGTCACAAGGGGACCAACGTGTCCTGAGGACCCCGCTTTGCCCCCAGTACCCCCCCTCCCCAAGGGGTGCAGGCACCTGGGGGACCTCACTTTGCCCCCCCGTGGCCCCTTGGGACCCACGAGTACAGGGATGCCCCTTTAACCACCACTCCCAAAACACCCCCCCCCCCCAGTCTCCAGGCCCCCCCCAAACACCCCTCAGCGTCCTGGGGAGGGGGGGGGGGGGGGCGTTTCATCCCCCCTGCCCTGGGACCCATGCACCCCTCTTCCCCCGCCCTGGGACCCCCCATAAGCCCCGCCCCGGCCCCGCCCCTCCCCACCGCCCACAAGCCCCGCCCCCGCCGCCTGCGCAGCCCCCTCCCGGCCACGCCCCCTCCCGCCATGGCCCGGGCACCCGCCTCCGCCCCGGCTCCCCCCCCTCCCGCTCCTTGGCCGGACTCCCGGCATGCCCCGCGCCGGGGGGGCTCTTCCCAGCCTGCCCCGCGGCCCGGGACCCCCCCTCACCCCCCTTGGACCCCCCCTCCTTACCCCCATGCCCCCCACGGCGGCTTTTCCCCCCCCCCGGACTCCTGGCTCCCGGTCCCGTCCCTCCCGGACGCCTGGGTTCCCCTGGGGGACCCCCAGAACCCCGTGTGTCCCCCCCCGGGGGACCCCGACACCCCCGCGCCCACCCCGGGGGGGGGGTCCCGGCGGGTCCTTTTCGCTGACGCTTTGGGGCTCCCCCTTACCCGCCTGCGGCAATACCGGCCCTGGGACCCCCGGGGGCGGGGAGGGGGGGTCCCGGGGGGGGGCAGCGGGGGTTTTGGGGGACCCCCCCAGGGTGGGGAGGGGGGCGCGGGGGGGGAGCAGCCCCCCGTGAGCTGGATGAGGCCTGGGAAGGGCAGGTAAGAGACTGGGGTGGGGGGGGAGGGGGCCCAAAACTGCATGGGGGGGGCCACCCCCAAAAATGGGGTCAACGGCCCCCCCCCCCCCTCCCCGCATGCGCCCCTCTAAATCGCGGGGGGGCTATGGGGCATGCCTGGGTCCTCCCCCCCCAAATGTGGGTCACCCTCGGGGGGGGGGGCTGCAGACGCCGCGCCCTGACCCCCAATTTTTTGGGGGGAGGGGGTGGTCCTCTCCTATGAACCTCCCCCCCCCGTGTCCCCCAAAAAGGCCACAGGAGGCAGAGGACGCGCAGCCCCCACACCCCGACCGTGGCGCGGGTAAGTATCACCCCCCCCTCTAAATTTTAGAGGTACCCCCCCCAAATTTTAGAGGTACTGCCCTAATTTTAAAGGTATCCCCCCAATTTTAGGGGTACCCTCCCAACACCCCCCCCCTTTTTCCCTCCCACAGAGCCCGACCCTTCCCCAACGCCCCCCGTGGATGCGGAGCAGCCCTCAGCACAGGTGAGACAACTCCCCCCCTAAAAAAAAAGTGGGGTGCCCCCTCCCTCGAGGAGGAGGGGGTACCCCAAAATCCTGCCCCCCCCCCAGGGCGCCGAGGAGGAGGCGGTGGCGCGGGAGCTGGAGCAGCTCTACCTCTCCCACCTTCGCCGGCTGCGGGGGGAGCCTGGAGACAACGGGGGCCCCCCCCCGAGAAACGGGGGTCCCCCTTTACCCGAACGAGCCCCCAACACCTCGTTAGCTAATGAGATGGCGCTGCGTTACGAAGCGGGAGGGGGTCGCCGCAGCCCCCCAGTTTTATTAGGGAGGGGGGGGCCGGTGGAGGGGGCCTTAGTGGTGCCGGCGAGGCCCCCCCGGGGGCGAGGTGGGGGTTTGGGGGGGGCTCTGAGGGGGTGCGGGGTGGTGTTGGCCTTGGCCGTACTGGTACCAGTGGCTTGGGGGGACGGGGGGGGGGCCCACGGCCGCCCTGGCCTTGGGGCTCTACCTGGCGCTGGCCTGGCTGACATGAAGGGGGGGGGGCCCCCGCCCCCCAAATTTTCACCCCTGAAAGCATGGGACACCCCCTAAATCGGTCAACGGGGGGGGCTGATTTGCAGCATGGGACTATCAAACTGCAGCCCCAAATTTGGGAACTGGCTCCCCCCCACCTTGGGTGGGGGTGGTGGCCATTTTGGGGGACCCCTTTCAGACTCGTGTGAGCCCCCCCCCCGGGTTTTGGGGTGCCCCTGTGTACATACAGCCATAGAAAGATGGTCTCCCCGAGTCCTTGTGGGGGTGATTGCGATGGTGGGGGTGGGATTTTTGGGGTGCAAAGCGGGGGGGAAGCGGGTTGGCTCTCCCTCTTTGGGGGGGAGGGGGCTGGTTTCCCTCCCCCCCCCCGTCCTTTCTCTGTCGCAGCCGTTTCCTGCACCCAGGGAAGGTCCCCAGCAAAGGTCACGGGCCCTGTGGGTGACAAACAGCCCCCCCCGGGAAGATTTGGGGAGGGGGGGGCCCTGGCTTCCCACTGGGTGGGGTGGTAGGGGGGGTTCACCCTTGGTGTCACGATGTGGTCATGGCCTGTGTGATGATGGAGGGGGTCGACATGGATGCCCCCTGCGAGGCATCCAGGACGGAGGGGGGGGGGGGGAAGGCTGTCCTCAGCCTTCAGGGACACAGCTGGGGGGGGTCCTTAGCCCGCTGGGGGGGGGTCCTTAGCCCACTGCGGGGGGTCCTCAGCCCTCAGAGAGGCAGCTAAGGGGGTCCTCAGCCTCCTGGGGGGGGTCCTCAGCCCTCAGACAGGCAGCTGGGGGCGTCCTTAGCCTGCTGGAGGAGGGTTCTCATCACACAGGGAGGCAGCTGAGGGGTCCTTAGCCCACTGGGTGGGTCCTCAGCCCTCACGGAGGCAGCTAGGGGTTCCTTAGCCCACTGGGGGGGTTCTCATCCCTCAGGGAGGCAGCTGGGGGGGTCCTTAGCCCACTGGGGGAGTCCTCAGCCCTCAGGGAGGCAGCTGGGGGGGTCCTTAGCCCACTGGGGGAGTCCTCAGCCCTCAGGGAGGCAGCTAGGGGGGTCCTTAGCCCAATGGGTGGGTCCTCAGCCCTCAGGGAGGCAGCTGCGGGGGTCCTCAGCCTGCTGGGGGGGGGTCCTTAGCCCTCAAGGAGGCAGGTGGGGGGGGTCCTTAGCCTTCTGGGCATAGGCGGGGGGGGTCCTCATCCCCTGGATGCAGTCGAACGGGGTTCCCGGCACCCCCGGACCCACCGGTATAGGCCCCGCAGCGGAACGCGGCCGCGACACCTCCGTCCCCTCAGAGGGTCCCGACGACTCTGGGCGACGGGGCGGAGCTTCGCGCCTCGGCACGTCACGGCGGGGCGCTCGCGCCGGCCGCACGTGCGCGCCGCGCGCTGCGCCTGCGCGCACCAGCCTCCTCCCCCCCCCCGCCCTTACCCAGTTGCCCGCCAAAGGGAGCGGCGCCGATTGGTTGCGCGATTCTCCCGCCCCACGTGACAGGCGTCGCCACGGTAACCGGCTGGCGAAAGGGGGAGGGAGGGGAGCAGGCGGGCAACCAATGGGCGGCGCCGCGTGACGAAAGGGGTGGGCGGGGCGAGGCGGCGGCGCGCGCGCTTTTCAGCCGTTGGGCGGCGGCCGTTAAGGGCCTTAGCGAGTGCCGGAACCGCCCCCGCCCCGCCGGTACCGCCGCCATGAGCGGGGCCGGGGCGGACCGGCCTTCTCCCGCCAAACTCCGCCGCCTGGAAGCTGCCAGCGAGACGGATCCCACCGTCGTCTCTACCCGCCGAGAAACGTCACCTCCCGCCGGAGGTCGCCGTGAGGGCGGTGGCGCGCGTGCGCCAGGAGCGGCCAGCGGGCATGCGCAGTGCGCCGGCGACACGGCGCCCCCTGGCGGAGGCTTGGAAACTACCGCTTCCCTCAGGGGGGGCCTGAAAACCACCGTGGGGCCCAAAGGGCGCCTGGAAACCGACGTCACCCCCTGCTTAGAGCAGGGCAAGGGGGGTCTGGAGACCTCCGGGGAGGTCACGGGGAGCCTGGAGACCACCGGGGAAGTCACGGGGAGCCTGAAGACCAGCAATGGGCACAAGGGGAGCCTGGAGACTGCCGTCACCCGCTGCTTGGAGCAGGGCAAGGGGAGCCTGGAGACCACCAGCGAGGTCATGGGGAGCCTGAAGACCAACGGGCACAAGGGGAGCCTAGAAACCACTGTCACCCGCCGCTTGGAGCAGGGCAAGAGGGATCTGGAGACCACCAATGAGGTCACGGGGAGCCTGAAGACCACCAGTGAGGTCACGGGGAGCCTGAAGACCACCAACAGGCGCAAGGGGAGCCTGGAGACCGCCGTCACCCGCTGCTTGGAGCAGGGGAGAAGGAGCAAGGGAGGCCTGGAGACTGCCACCGAGCTCAAGGAGTGTCTGGAGACCGCCACCATCGCCTGTTCACAGCAAAGCCGAGGTGAGAAAAGGGTCCCGGAGCCCAAAGGGGGTCCAGCCCCCAGTGTACGGCAGAAAGGCCACAGCCCAGAGGAGTGTGCAGTGATTTCTCTGGGTGAGGATGAGGAGGAAGAGGAGGAGGAGGAAGGCCCCAGGCGGTACCTGGCAGCCCTGGAGGCCGTGCAGCTGGAGCTGGAGGCCGTGGAGGAGCAGGCGGCTCACGCCTTCCGCCGCCTCCGCGCTAAATTTTGGCTCCGCCGGCGGCCGCACCTGCAGCGCCGCAACCGCCTCATTCAGCACATCCCCGGCTTCTGGGTCACTGCCGTATCCTTTTTTTTTGGGGAAGAGGGGGAGGGTTGGAATTTTGAGGAGGGGAACACACAACAAAGCCAGGCCTCTGGCTTTCCTTAACTCCCTTCCCCAGTTCCTGAACCACCCGCAGCTCTCGGCCATGATCAGCGACCGCGATGAGGATGCCCTCAGCTACATGACGAGCTTACAGGTGCCTGTGTGCCCCCAGGGGGATTGTGGGGAGATGTTGGGGGAATGGGGGAGCCCCCCCTCCCCCAGAGAGTGGGGAGGAGGAGGGTGATGTACTTGGGCACCTGGATCCCGCAGGTGGAGGAATTTGGCCAAGCCCGACCCGGGTGCAGGATCCGGTTCTTCTTCAGCGTCAATCCCTACTTCCAGAACGATGTTGTGGCCAAGGAATTCGTGCGCGGTCCCTCTGGTGGGTGAGCACCCCACTTCCTACAACCTAGGGAGGGATTTTGGGGGGTCCAAAGTGACCCCCCCTTCTCCCCCCTGCCCCTCCCAGGTCACCTGGTGTCCCATTCAACCCCCATCCGATGGTGGCAGGGGCAGGACCCCCGTTCTCGTCCCCACAAGGGTCCACCGGCCCCCCGCAGCTTTTTCGCTTGGTTTGGGGACCACAGCTTCCCTGCGGGAGATCGTATTGCTGAGGTGAGTCCCAGCACTCCCAGTACCTCTCCTCCCAGTGCTCCCAATACCCCCCTGACACCCCCACCCCCCAAAAAAATCTCTCCCCCAAGATCATCAAGGAGGAACTATGGCCAAACCCGCTGCAGTTCTACTTGTTGGGCGAGGGCGCCGAGGGGATCCCTGAAAGGTCAGCCGCACTGTAGGGGGGTGGCCAGGGGGTACCCCGGGATTTTGGGGGTGCCGGGGAAGGAACCCCAAAGCTTCATCCCCCCCCTTGCTAATGCCCCCACCTACAGTGAGAGTGGGGAGGACTGCGTGGTGATCGTAGACGATGATGAGGATGTGCAGGAGATCCTCGACGACGGGGATGGTAAGTGACACCCCCTCCCTCTCCAGGGGGTACCCCAATACCTATCACCTTGGGAAATGGGGGGCTGGGAGCACCCCCAATTCCCCCTGACCCACCCCAAGTCCTCTTGGGGGGAGGGGGCGGCTGACTTTGTGTTGTGTCCCCCTGCCCCCCAGGCAGTGGCGTGGAAGAGGTCCTGCCTGAGAAGACCCCCAGCCCCCCAGCTGGACGGACGAACCCCAATGGGGGCAGAGACTAATTTCGGGGGGGGGGACGGGACTGGGGGGTGCTCCAGCTCCCCCTCCCCCTCAAGGCATTGCGGGTAACGAGGGGCTGGGGGGGCCCCCAACACAGCTCAGGGTGTTTGTTGGCCTTGAACCCCCACCCAACCTGAGGCCCCCCCCTCCAGGAACCCCCCATGGTGGGGGGGGTGTCCCCAGTCTCCCCAGCTGCTTGGGGTTCCATCCCCCAAATCTCCCCCCTCCCCACAGAGAGAGAAATACAACTAATTTAGGACCGTTTTTGTACATTTTGGGTCAAGATCTTGTAAAATTGTCATTTTATATCTAAAAA
>NC_064917.1:180141-204515 GCF_929443795.1 Astur gentilis | reverse complement strand
GGGGCAGGAACTGGGAGCTGGGGGGGCAGGAACTGGGAGCTGGGGGGGGTGGGTTTAGGGAGTTTGGGGGCAGGTTTAGGGAGCTGGGGGGCAGGTTTAGGGAGCTGGGGGGCCGGTTTAGGGAGTTTGGGGGCAGGAACTGGGAGCTGGGGGACTGGTTTAGGGAAGTTTTGGGGCAGGAACTGGGAGTTTTGGGGCAGGAACTGGGAGTCGGGGGGGCAGGTTTAGGGAGCTGGGGGGGCAGGTTTAGGGAGTTTGGGGGGCAGGAACTGGGAGCTGGGGGGCTGGTTTAGGAAGTTTTGGGGCAGGAACTGGGAGTTTGGGGGCAGGAACTGGGAGTCGAGGGGCCGGTTTTAGGGAGTTTTGGGGCAGGAACTGGGAGTCGGGGGGGCAGGTTTAGGGAGCTGGGGGGCAGGAACTGGGAGCTGGGGGGGTGGTTTAGGGAGTTTGCGGGCAGGAACTGGGAGTTTGGGGGCAGGAACTGGGAGTCGAGGGGCAGGTTTAGGGAGTTTTGGGGCAGGAACTGGGAGCTGGGGGGGGTGGTTTAGGGAGTTGGGGGGCAGGAACTGGGAGTTTGGGGGCAGGAACTGGGAGCTGGGGGGGGCAGGAACTGGGGGAGTTGAGGGGGCAGGAACTGGGGGAGTGGGGGGGGTGGACTGGGGGGGGGGGGCAGGACCTCCCCCCCGCCCCCCTGCCCCGCCCCCTCTCTCCCCCTTTGCCCCCCCCCAGCCCCCTTTTAACTCCCCCCCCTACCCCCTCAACTGCCCCCCCGCTCCCCGCCCAGCCCCGCAATTGGCCCCCCCAACCCCCCTGTAGCCCCCCCCCCAGCTTCCCCAATCCCCTCTTTTGGGCCTCAATCCCCCCCCCAGGACCCCCAAATTCCCCCCCTAGGACCCCCCAAATCCCCCCCCAGGACCCCCAATAGCCCCCCCAGCCCCCTCAACTGCCCCGATCTCCCCTCTCGGGCCCCAATTCCCCCCCCCCAGCCCCCCCAAATCCCCCCCCCAGCCCCCCAATACCCCCCCAGGACCCCCAATTGCCCCCCCCCAGCCCCCCCATTACCCCCCCAAATCCCCCCCCAAAACCCCCAAATTTCCCCCTCCCGCCCCCCCAAACCCCACCAGACCCCCCCGCCCCGCAGTCCTACACCCCCCCCCCCGGGTCTCTCTCCCCATTTCCTCCCCATTTCCTCCCCATTTCCTCCCCATTTCCTCCCCATTTCCCCCCCCCCCTCACCTTCCCGCTCCGGCCGCGGAACCACCGCCCCCCTCACGCTCGCGCGGCTCCCCATTTCCCTCGCGCCCGGCCACGCCCCCCTCCCCGACGCCGCTGACCAATCACCGCCCGAGCCTCCGGCCGCAGCCGGCCAATAGGGGAGGAGGAAAGCGCTGCCTTAAAAGTAGGTGGAGGGGGCGTAACCAATAGGAGGGGGCGATGGGCGGGGCGAGCTCTCGCCCCGTCTCGCTGTCTCCACCCCCTGGCGTGAAGCGTGGTGGCGTCAGTTCCGCTTCCGGCGGAAGCCGGAAGGAGCTGGAAAGCGGCGGAGGAGAAGGAGGAGGCGGCGGCGGCGGCGGCCGCGGCCCCTCGCAGCTCCCCGGGCCCCGCGGCCGATGAGCGGCGGCCGGTGGCGGCGACCGGCGGAGATGGTGCAGCCCGGGGGAGGCGGTGGGGCCGGGCCGGGTTCCGGGAACGGAGCGGACGGAGGAACGGCCGGGGAGGAGGCGGCGGCGGCGGCAGCGGGGGGCGGGAGGGTCCTGCTGGAGCTGGGGAGTCCCGAGGGGCTGCAGAGGCTGCTGGCCGAGAACCGGGAGCTGAAGGGGTGAGCGGCTGGGGGGGGCACTGGGAGGCGCTGGGAGGGGACTGGGATGGGCTGGGAGGGGACGGGGGGGGCACTGGAGGGCGCTGGGAGGGGACTGGGGGGGCGCTGGGAGGGGGACTGGGGGGCGCTGGGAGGGGACTGGGGGGATTGGGAGAGGGGTAGTAGGGATTACTGGGAGGGAACTGGGGTGGCTGGGAGATGCTGGGGGGGACTGGGGAGCATGCTGGGGGCACTGGGCTGTATTGGGTGTGACTGGGGAGTGTGCTGGGGAGTGCTGGGAGCACTGGGGTGAACTGGGGAGCGTGCTGGGGGCACTGGGGTAAACTGGGGAGCGTGCTGGGGGCACTGGGGTGAACTGGGGAGCGTGCTGGGGGCACTGGGCTGTACTGGGGGTGACTGGGGAGTGTGGTGGGGGAGTGCTGGGGGCACTGGGGGTGTACTGGGGGTGACTGGGGAGCGTGCTGGGGGCACTGGGGTGAACTGGGTGTGACTGGGGGAGTGTGCTGGGGAGTGCTGGGAGCACTGGGGTGAACTGGGGAGCGTGCTGGGGGGCACTGGGCTGTACTGGGGGTGACTGGGGAGCGTGCTGGGGGCACTGGGGTAAACTGGGGAGCGTGCTGGGGGCACTGGGGGTGAACTGGGGAGTGTGCTGGGGGCACTGGGCTGTACTGGGGGGTGACTGGGGAGCGTGCTGGGGGCACTGGGGTGAACTGGGGGAGCGTGCTGGGGGCACTGGGCTGTACTGGGGGTGACTGGGGAGCGTGCTGGGGGCACTGGGGTGAACTGGGGGTGACTGGGGAGCGTGGTGGGGGAGTGCTGAGGGCACTGGGGTGAAGCGGGGCTGCGCCGGGGGGGTCGCGTGTGCCATAGGCCGACCCCCCCCGTGCCCCCCCAGAGGCGCTGCGGCGCAGCAGCGAGGCGCTGCGCGCGGGCGCTGCGAGGAGCTGCGGCGGCTGCAGGCGCTGCGCCGGGGGGGAGCGGGAGCTGCTGCGGGGGGCGGGCGGGCCAGGCCCGCGCCCTGGTGGAACGGCTGCGGGCGCCGAGCGCGACGAGGGCCGCCCGGCGCCTCCGCCACCAGCAGCAGCCCCCCCGCGGTACGCTGCTCCCCCCCCCCCGGCCGTCTGTCCCCCCCCCATGTTCCCCCTCATGTCCCCCTTAGACTCTTCCACCCGCCTCGTATCCGTGTCCCCCCCAAATCCTGTCCATACCCCCATGTCCCCCCCCCATGCCCCCCCAAATCCTGTCCATACCCCCATGTTCCCTCCCCGTGTCCCCACATCCCCCCCCCCCAAGTCCCTTCTACCCCCCCCACTGTCCCCTCTGTGTCCCCATGTCCCCCCCCCCCAAGTCCTGTCCATCCCCCCGATGTCCCCCCCACCCCCCTTCCCAACCCCCCAGTGTCCCCCAAATCCCCCCCCTGTGTCCCCCCCCAGTCCCTTCCACTCCCCCACTGTCCCCCCCCCCGTTAATGTCCCCCCCGCTGTCCCCCCCCCCCCAGTCCCCCCCGGGGCCGCAGGAGGAGGCAGCGACACCCCCCGGAGGACCCCCCCCACATCCCTGTCCCCCCCCCCGCAGCCAGGATGAGGACGGTCCCGGGGACCCCGAGCCGCCCCGGGAGGACACCGCGTCCCCCCCGGACCCCAGGTGAGCCCCCCCCCCAACTTTTGGGGACCCCCATGACGTCCCCAAACCGCCCCCCCCAATATTTTCTCTCTCCCCAGCAGCCCCACGGAGCAGCTGAGACAGCGGCTGGCAGCAGCAGAGACCGAGTGAGTTGGGGTTTTGTTGGGGATTTTTTTGGGGGGGGGGGGGTGTCAGGAGGGGTTGGGGGACACTTTGGGGATCCCCCACCCTTATTTTTTTTTGGGGTGTCCCCCCCCCAGGTTGGCGGCGGCACGGGAAGCGGGGGCGGCGGCGGAGGAGCGGGCGCAGGAGGCGGCGCGGCAGGCCGAGCTGCAGCTGCAGGCGCTGCGGCGGCAGCTGGAGGTGAGGGCGGGGCGTTAATTTTGGGGGAGATTGGGTTGTTTTTTGTGTTTTTTTTTTTTTTTTTGGGGGGGGGGGTGTATAACACACCTGGGCGTCCCCAAACAGCAGGACAAAGCATCGGTGAAGGCGCAGGTGACGTCGCTGCTGGGGGAACTGCGGGAGAGCCAGAGCCGGCTGGAGAGCAGCCGGCGGGAGCGGGACGAGCTGGAAAGGAGGTTTTTGTCCCCAAAGCGGGGGGAGGGATTGTCCCCAAAGCGGGGGGAGGGATTGTCCCCAAAGCTGTGGGGAGCGTCCCCAAGGGGCGCAGGGACCCCCACCGCCACGTCACCCCCGATTTCTGCCCCCGTCCCCGTTAAGGAGCGGAGGGAGGGGGTCGCGGGGGGTGACGCGGAGGTTTTGGGGTGGGGGGTGACGCAGGGCGCAGGCGGCGGGGGAGCGGTGCCGGGCGCTGGAGGAGGCGGCGGGGGGCCACGCGTTGCAGCTGGACCAGCTGCGGCTGCAGGTGCAGAACCTGGAGGCCGCCCTGCGAGTGGAACGACAAGGAGCCACCGAGGAGAAGTGAGTGACGCCGGGTGGGGGGGGGGGGGGGGACGGGGACACGGGGGGGGAGCCTGGGGACCCCCCCTCGGTGTCCCTGCGCCCCCCCCCCAATGTCGTTATCCCCCTCCTGGACGTCCCCAGGCGTAAACTGGTGCAGCTGCAGGTGGCGTACCACCACCTCTTCCAGGAGTACGACGCTCACATCAAGGCCAGCTTGGAAGGGGACAAACGCAGCCAGGTTTGGGGTTTTTTTTTTTGGGGGGGGGGGGGGGGGCTTTGTCCCCTAAGGGGGGTCCTGAGCTTGCTCGGGGTCGTGGTTTACGCCCTTGGGGGCAGCGGGGTGGCCCCTTGCCCCATTTCAGCCCCTCTGGGGACACCGAGGGGACCCTTGGGGACGCCGAGATGGCTCCTGGCCCCGTTTTACTCCCCTGGGAATATTGGGGTGACCCTTGGGGATACAGGGATGGTCCCTCGCCTCAATTCACCCCCTTGGGGGGACACCGGGGTGACTTTTGGGGGCCCCGAGGTGGCTCCTCACCCCATTTCACCCCCTTTAGGGGACACCGGGGTGCCCCTTGCCCCATTTTACTCCCTTGGGAATATTGGGGTGACCCTTGGGGATACGGGGACGGTCCCTCGCCCCAATTCACCCCCTTTGGGGACACCGGGGTGACTTTTGGGGACCCTGAGACAGCTCCTCACCCCAGTTTACCCCCCTTGGGGACACCGGGGTGAGCCCTGGGCACACAGAGCTGGCCCCTCACGCAGTTTTACCCGCTGGGGTGATTTTTGGGGACCCCGAGACACTTCCTCATCCCATCTCAGACCCCTGGGGACATCGGGGTGACCTTTGGGGACACAGAAGTGGCCCCTCACACCGTTTTAACCCCTTGGGGACCCCGAGACACCTCCTCATCCTATCTCAGACCCCTGGGGACACCGGGGTGACCTTTGGGGACACAGAGATGGCCCCTCACGCCGTTTTAACCCCTTGGGGGCACCGGGGTGACTTTTGGGGACCCCGAGACACCTCCTCATCCCATCTCAGACCCCTGGGGACACCGGGGAGACCCTTGGGGACGGCTCCCAGCCCCCTCCCCTGGGGTCCCTTCCCTCCTCCCTCTCCCTTGGGGACCCCACGGAGGTATTGGGGGGGGGGTCTTGCCTCCCGCTACCGCGACGTCCCCCGGTGTCACCGTGACAGGGGACGTGGCGGCAGCTGGGGGAGGCGCGGGCGCAGCTGCAGCAGGCGGAGGAGGCGCTGGCGGCCAAGCAGGAGCTCATCGACAAGCTCAAGGCCGAGGCCGAGCAGCACCGAGCCACCCTCGAGACCATCCCCGTCCTTCAAGCCCAGGTCAGGCGGAGGGGGGGGGGGGAACAAGGGACATTTGGGGACGCGGGGGGTGGCCTTATCATCGTCCCCTCCCTTTGCTGATATTCCTTGTTCCCCCCACCCCCCAGGCCGATATCTACAAGGCGGATTTCGAGGCGGAGCGGGCGGCGCGCGAGGAACTGCACGCTCAGCGCGAGGCGCTGCAGGAGGCCCTGGCCCAGCTCCAGCTGCGGGTGGATGCCGAGGGGGCCGCCAGGTCAGGGGGACCCCAAAATGTAACATACACCACCCCCCCACCCCCCCCCCCCCCAGCAACCCCAAAATCTCTGGGTGGAACTGTGTCCGCCCCCCCTTTCCTCAGGACCACCTAAAATCCTCCAACTTGAACCTAAAACTTCTCCAACTGAACCTAAATCTCTCCCAACTGAACCTAAATCTCTCCAGGTGAACCCAAACGCTCCAAACTGAACCTAAACGTTTTCAGCCTGAACCTAAATCCCTCCAACTGAACGTAAACCTCGCCAAACTGAATCTAAAACTCGCAAACTCGACCTAAAACGCTTTAGCTGAATCTAAACTCTTCTAACTTGAACCTAAATCCCTCCAACTGAACCCAAAACTCTCCAGCTGAATCTAAACTCTTCTAACTTACCTAAACCCCTCCAACTGAACCCAAAACTTTCCAGCTGAATCTAAACTTCTCCAAACTGAACCTAAAACCTTCTAACTGAACCTAAAACCTTCTAAACTCAATCTAAAACTTCTCCAACTTGAACCCAAAACCCTCCAACTGAATCTAAACTTCTCCAAACTGAACCTAAAACTCTCCAAATTTAATTTAAAACTCTCCAGCTGAACCTAAATCTCTCCCAACTGAACCTAAAACTCTCCAAATTCAACCTAAAACTCTCCAGGTGAACCCAAACGCTCCAAACTGAACCTAAACGTTTTCAGCCTGAACCTAAATCCCTCCAACTGAACGTAAACCTCGCCAAACTGAACCTAAAACTCGCAAACTCGACCTAAAACGCTTTAGCTGAATCTAAACTCTTCTAACTTTAAGCTAAACCCCTCGAACTGAACCCAAAACTTTCCAGCTGAATCTAAACTTCTCCAAACTGAACCAAAAACCTTCTAACTGAACCAAAAACCTTCTAACTGAACCAAAAACCTTCTAACTGAACCAAAAACCTTCTAACTGAACCAAAAACCTTCTAACTGAACCTAAAACTCTCTAAACTCAATCTAAAACTTCTCCAACTTGAACCTAAAAGCCTCCAACTGAATCTAAACTTCTCCAAACTGAACCTAAAACTCTCCAAATTTAATTTAAAACTCTCCAGCTGAACCTAAACCCCTCCAACTGAACCCAAAACCTTCCACCTGACCCCAAACCCCACCTTGGACCCCCCCCTAGTCTGTCTTGGCCCCCCCAATCCACCTGCCCCCCCATGACTGACCTGCACCCCAAATTTCCATCCCTACCCCCCCAGAATCCGCATGGAGGAGATGAGGAATCGTCACTCGGAGCTGCGGCCCCCCACGGCGGGGGGGGGCGGTGAGTATTGGGGGTGGGGGGACCCCTGAAACTCCCTTGGGGAGGGCAGGGGGTGATGGTGGCTCCCCCCTGTCCCCCCCCAGCAGGTTTTGGGGGGCTGCCCGCCCCCCTGCGTGCCCCCCCCGAGGAACAACCCGACCTGTGCTGCCCCAAGTGCCAGTACAAAGCCCCCGACATGGACACCCTCCAGATCCACGTCATGGACTGCATCAAGTGAGGGGGGGGGGGGACACCCCAAAAAACCCCCCCAACACCCCCAGGGGGCACCCCTAAACTCTGGGGGGGGGGGGGGAAATTTCCACATCACATTAAAACCCTGTGGGCCCCCGGGGGGGGGAAAAATAATCATCTGGATGGCTCTTTATTGCCCCATTTTTTTTGAGGGGGGGGCTCCCGCCCTCCTACCCAAAAATCAAGCGCCCCCCAAGTCCTCCCACCCCACCTCTCTTTTACTGAGGGGGGGGGGGGTGGATCCTCAGCCCCTCCCCACCCCACACCGGGCTTTTGGGGAGGGGCGTCACGCTTTGGGGGGGCGATTTTTGGGGGAGGCGGGTTGCGGTTTGGGGAGGGGGGGGGGTTGTCTTTGCCTGCTGCTCCTCCAGGCAAAGTTGGGGTACGGACCGTGTCCCCCGTGTACCCCCCCACCCCCTCCCACCCCAACTCTTTTTTTTTTTTAAAAGGGCCGGAGGGGGGTAGCGTCCCCTGGGGGGGTGCCGGGACTGTCGGGGGGGGGCCGGAGCCCCCCGGGGGGTGACCTCGATCAATCGGGGTTTGTCGATGACGCGAGCGCCGCGGGGTCCCTTCTCCACGATTCCGATGATCCAGGCCTGGTGTCCCTCCCCCCGGCCGGGGGCTTTCAGCTCCGCGCAGAATCTGGCCGCCTGCTCCCGCGGCAGGCAGATCAGCAGCCCCCCTGCGGGGGGGGGGGGCACACGGGTCAGGGGACCCCCCCCACCAGAAAATACAGCACCAACCAACCACCCCCCGTTAAGAGAAAAAAGGCAGGCTGTGCTCTTCGGGGGGGTTTGGGGAAAAGGGGGGGTTTAACACCTTTAAGGGGGTGCCCCTGCTTTTGTTTTTTTTGGGGGGGGGCACATTTAGATCTATATCAAGTGGTGCTGAGGGAGCTAGGGGACCCCCCCCTTTACCCTAAACTGGGGGACACCGAGGGCTCACTTCCCCCCCACAAGATGGGACCCCCTCTACACCCCCCCCGGGGGGGTGTCACATCCCCCCAGACCCCAAATTAAGGCAGCCCCCCCCCAAAAACCAACCCACAACACCCCCTCGAGCCTCCCTCCCCACCCCGAGGAGGATGAGGAGGGTCACCAGACCCCCCCATCTTCTCTTCCCCTTCCCCAATCTAGATCCCTCACCCATTACCGGGGTTCCCCACCCAATTTTGGGGTCCGTCGTCCCCCCCCGTCGTTACCCGAGGTCTCGGGAGCGGTCCCCTGCAGCAAGCCGAAGCGAGCCCCGCAGGCTTTGCTGACGGCGGCCATCTTGGCGATGACGGGCAGGTTGTGGATGACGAAGGCCACCTCCTGCCGCTGCTGCCCGGCCAAGGTCCGCGCGTGGCCCAGGATCCCGAATCCCGTCACATCGGTGGCCGCGTGCGCCCCAAAAGCGCGCATCAGCCCGGCGGCTGCGGGGAGAGGACGTCGGCATCGCGCGAGTGCGTCCCCCTGCCCCGTCGTCGTCCCCCCTCCCCCTTTCCGTCGTCGCCGTCGCGACGGACGCCGTACCGGTGCGGTTGAGCATGGCCATGCTGAACATGGCCTCCTGGTAGGCCAGCTCCACCTCCTCCCGCGTCACCACCAGCTTGATCTTGTTCCAGCGTTCCGGCTGCGGGGATGGGGGGACAACGTGGTTAGGGACACCCCGGTGGGCGTTTTGGGGCTTTTGGGGGACATTGGAGGTGGTTTAGGGAGCCCCCCCGGTGGCTTTGGGTCCTCTTGGGGACATTTGCGGTGGTTTAGGGACCCCCAGAATGGCTTCATGTTCTCTTGGGGACATTTGAAGGGGTTTAGGGACCCCCACGGTGGATCTCCCATCCCCTTGGGGACATCTCAAGTGGCTTAAGGACCCCCCGCAGTGGCTTTGAGTCCTCTTGGGGACATTTGTGGTGGTTTAGGGACTCCCGTGGTGGCTTTGCATCTTACTAGGGACATCTAGGGTGGCTTAGGGACCCCCACGGTGGTTTTCTGGCCTCTTGGGGGCAGCTAAGGCAGCTTACAGGTCCTCTTGGGGACATTTGCGGTGGTTTAGGGACCCCTAACGGTGGCTCTGCATTCTATTGGGGACATTTGTGGTAGTTTAGGGACCCCCAGAATGAGTTTGTGTTGTCTTGGGGACATCTAGGGTGGCTTACAAGTCCTCTTCGGGACATGTGTGGTGGTTTAGGAACCCCCACAGTGGACCTCTGTCTCCTTGGGGACATTTAAGATGGTTTAGGGGTGCTCTTGGGGGCATCTGGGGTGGTATAGGTGTCCCCATGGTGGATCTCCGTCCCCTTGGGGCCATCTGGGGGGGTTTAGGGACCCCCACGGTGGCTTTGTGTCCTCTTGGGAACATCTAGGGTGACTTAAGGAACCCACAGGGTGGCTTTTGGTCTACTTGGGGGATGTGTATGGTGGTTTAGGGACTCTAATGGTGGCTCTTGGGGACATCAGGGGTGGTTTAGGGGTCCCCAAAATGGTCCTAAAGGCCCTAAAGGCCTCTTGGGAACATCTAAGGTGGCTTAAAGGTGTTCACGGGGACATCTGGGGTGGCTTACGGACCCCCACGGTGATTTTAGGTTCTCTTGGGGACATCTAAGATGGTTTAAGGGAGCTCTTGGAGACATTTGGGTGGTTTAGGTGTCCCCACGGTGGATCTCCGCCCCCTTAGGGACATCTCAGGTGGCTCAAGGAACCCACAGGGTGGCTCTTAGTCTCCTGGGGGACATCCAAGGTGCCCTGGAGAGTCTTGGGGTGGCTTTCAGACACATCAGGAGTGGTTTAAGGACCCCCATGGTGGCTCTGTGTTCTCCTGGGGACATCTGGGGTGGCTTAGGAACCCCCCAAAGTGGCTCTGGGTCCCCTTGGGGACATCAGGAGCAGTTTAGGAACCCCCCCGGGTGGCTCTAGGTCCCCTTGGGGACATCAGGGCTGGCTTTTGGTGCCATCTCGGGTCCTCCTGGTGACACCGGGTGGGCTCCTGGCCCCATCTGAGCACACGGGGGTGGCTCTAGGTCCCCTTGGGGACATCCCGTTGTCCCCAATCCCCCCCCCCCCCCAAACCCCCCAACTCACATTGTCCAGCCACTGGTGCGCGCTGACGGCCACCTGCGTCCCCAAGGGCTTGGTCAGCACCAGGACGTCCCCGGGGACGGCGCTGTCGGGCCTGGGGGGGGGGGGGACAACAACACCACAAAAAGGGGTTCAGCATGTTCCCCTCCCCAGGCCACGCCTAGCGGCCCCTCCCCTCCTGGCACTCACATAATGAACTCGTTAGGCTGACAAACGACAGTGGCCACGCCGCCCACGATCACCCAGGGGTTCACCACCGTCTGTCCCCCCGTCACCGACGTCCCCCCGTCCTCTGCCGCGTCCCGAAAACCTTTCACGATCAGCGGCATGATCTTCTCCCGCTCCTGGGGTGGGGGGGGAGGGGGTCACAAAACACGAAGGGGGGGGGTGTCATACACTGACCCCCGCCCCCCCCGTCACCCCCCCACAGCCCCGGTGTCACCTCCTCGGTCATCTTCTGGCTGACGCTGAGCAGCATCAGCATGTTGTCGCATTCGGTGATGCCCATGGCGTACAGATCGCTCAGCACGTTGGCGCAGGCGATGCGGCCCTGAGGAGGGGAAATGATTTTATGGGGGGGGGGGGGGGGGTCCCCAGGGGATTTAGGGGGTCCCAAGGTGGGAGTGAGGGCCTGGGGATGGGATTGGAGGTGCCCAGAAGAGGATTTGGGGGTCCCTGAGGGGTGATTTAGGGTCCATGAGGGGAATGGGGAGCCCTGAGGTGGGATTTGGGGGTCCCAGCAGAGGATTTGGGGGGCTCTGAGATGAGATTTGGGGGTCCCAAGGTGGGAGTGAGGGCCTGGGGATGGGATTGGTGGTGCCCAGGATAGGATTTGGGGGTCCCCAGGGTGGGGGGGATTTGGAGTCCTGAGGTGGGATTTAGGGACCCAGGAAGGAAGTGGGGGTGCCCAAGAGGGGATTTGGGGGTCCCAAGAGCGGAATGGGGGGCCCTGAGGTGGAATTTGGGGGTCCCCAGAGGGAGATTTGGGGACCCAGGAAGGGATCTGGGGGGCCCTGAGGTGGGATTTCTGGGTCCCAAGGTGGGAGTGAGGGGCTGGGGATGGGACTGGGGGGGATCCCCGGGGTGATTTGGTGTCCTCAGGGGGAGATTTGGGGGCTCGGGGGTGGGACCGGGGGGCTCTAGAACAAAATATTGGGAGGCTGGCAAGATTTGGGGTCCCCACGATAGGCTACAGGGGAGGGATTTAGGGGTTCTCAGGTAGCATTTGGAGCCGTGGGGGGGGAATGGGGGTCCCTGGGGGGGGGGGGGTGTGTGTGTGTGAGGGGGATTTGGGGGGGCTGTTACCATCATGTAGGGGTCCTCCACGAGCGGGTAGAAGAAGTCGGTGGTCTGCACCAGGGAGAGCCCCCCGTGCCGCAGGGGGATGACGCACGAGTCCAGCCCGATGCCTTTTTTTTGGGGGGGGGGAGGAGGGTGCTATCGGGAAGGGGCCTTCCTCCTCCTCCTCCTCCTCCTCCTCCTCCTCCTCCTCCTCCCCTTCTCCCTCCCTCCTCCCCCTTCTCCCCCTCCCCGCGCCCTTTGCCCCCCTCCCGCCCTCGACCTTCGCCCCCTCCGCCCTCACCCAGCGCCGGCGCCCCGCCGCTCTCCGGTTCCTGCCCTTCTCCCCCTCCTCCTCCTCCTCCTCCGGGCGGTCGTTGCCCTTCCAGTCCCGCCAGGAGCCGGAGCAACGTCTCCTGCGGGACTTTACACCCTCAACCCCGGAGTTCTCCGAAGCCCGTCAGCCTCCAGCCCGGGTCCAGCCCCAACGAGGCCGGTTCGAAGGGCCGGTAACCGGCGGGAGCCGCCGGAGCGGCGGGGCAACCGGTGAGCGCCGCCATCTTGGTCTGAGCCCGGCCGGAGGGGCGGGGCCGCCCTTAAAGGAGGCGGGAGGGGAGCGGGAGGGGCGTGGCCGATCGCTATTGGAGGGGAGAGGGGAGAGGGGAGGCGGAGCCGGAGGGGATTGGGCGGCTGGGGAAGAGGAGGGGAGGAGGCGGGCGGGGATTGGGTAGTGGGGGTGGGAGGGGGGCGCGGCCGACGAGGCGAGCGGGGATTGGGTAGAGGGGGTGGAGAGCGGGGATTGGGCGGTGGGTGGAAGGGGGCGGGGACGCCCGCGGGAGTGTGGCGGGAAGGGCGCGAGGAGAGGCGCTGATTGGCTGGGCTGGCCAAGGGGGGCGGGACGGGCGGAGATTGGTGGCTGGTGGGAGGGGAGGCGTGGTCGTATCAGTGGAGGACGCGCATGCGCCGTGGCGGAGTCCTCCCACCTCCTCCAGCGGTTCCTCTCTAGCCGGCCCGCCCCCTCTCTAATGCTCCACCCCCCCTTCCGGATCTGCCGCGCCGTGGCCGGAAGCGGATGTAACGCACAATGCGGAAGTACCGCGCCGTAGCCGGGCAGGTGCCACCATGGCAGCGACAGGAGGGGGGGGGCGGCGGCGGCCACTCGGGGCCGTCAGCAGGTGAGGGGGGGGTCCCGGGGCGGGGGGGGGGGTCGTGGGGGGCCGTAGGGCCGACTTGGGGGGCTACAAGGTGGATTACGGGGGCTGGGGGGGGTCTATGGGGGAGAGCAGGGGGGCTATAGGGCAGGCCGGGGGGCTGGGGGGCGGATTTGGGGGGCTGAGGGGGTCTGCGGGGGCTGTAGTGTAGGTTAGAGGGTCGGGGGGGGTCTATAGGGTAGATGAGGGGATGTGGGGGGGCTATAGGGCAGAGCAAGGGGGCTGTGGGGCAGAGCAGGGGGTCTGGGGGCGGTTATGGGGCAGAGTAAGGGGGTCTGGGGGGGTCTGGGGGGCTGACAGGAGAGAGTCAGGGGGCTGGGGGTGGTTGTAGGGCAGATGGGGGGGCTATAGGGTGGACCGGGGGGCTATAGGTCAGTTGGGGGGGCTATAGGGTGGACGGAGGAGCTGTACGTCAGAGTTGGGGGGCTGTAGGGCAGGGTTGGGGTGGCTATAGGTCAGACCGAGGGTCTATAGGTCAGAGTTGGGGGTCTATGGGGTGGACGGAGGGGCTGTAGGTCAGAGTTGGGGGTCTATAGGGCAGGGTTGGGGGCTTATAGGGCAGACTGAGGGGCTGTAGGTCAGAGTTGGGGGTCTATAGGGCAGACTGAGGGGCTGTAGGTCAGAGTTGGGGGTCTATAGGGCGGACGGAGGGGCTGTAGGTCAGAGTTGGGGATCTATAGGGTGGACGGAGGGGCTGTAGGTCAGAGTTGGGGGTCTATAGGGCAGGGTTGGGGGCTTATAGGGCAGACTGAGGGGCTGTAGGTCAGAGTTGGGGGTCTATAGGGTGGACGGAGGGGCTGTAGGTCAGAGTTGGGGGTCTATAGGGTGGACGGAGGGGCTGTAGGTCAGAGTTGGAAGCCTATAGGGCAGGGTTGGGGGCCTGTAGGAGGAGTTGGAGGCCTATAGGGGAGGGTTCGGGGGCTGTAGGGCAGGGTTGGAGGTCTATAGGGCAGAGTTGGAGGCCTATAGGGCAAGGGTGGGGGGCTGTAGGTCAGACCAAGAGTCTATAGATCAAAGTTGGGGGGCTATAGGGTGGACAGAGGCACTATAGGTCAGGGTTGGGGGGCTGTAGGGCAGACTGAGGGGCTATAGGTCAGGGTTGGGAGGCTATAGGGTGGATGGGGGGGGGGCTGCAGGGTGGATGGAGGGGCTATAGGTGAGGGTTGGGAGGCTATAGGGTGGACGGGGGTGCTGTAGAGCAGACTGAGGGGCTATAGGTGAGGGTTGGGAGGCCTATAGGTGAGGGTTGGGAGGCTCTAGGGTGGACGGGGGGGCTGCAGATCAGGGTTGGGGGGCTGTAGAGCAGACTGAGGGGCTATAGGTCAGAGTTGTAGGCCTATAGGTGAGGGTTGGGAGGCTCTAGGGTGGACGGGGGGGCTGCAGATCAGGGTTGGGGGGCTGCGGGATGGACAGAGAGGCTCTAGGTGAGGGTTGGGAGGCTATAGGGTGGACGGGGGGGCTGCAGGGCGGACGGAGGGGCTCTAGGTGAGGGTTGGGAGGCTATAGGGTGGACGGGGGTGCTGTAGAGCAGACTGAGGGGCTATAGGTCAGAGTTGGAGGCCCATAGGTGAGGGTTGGGAGGTCTATAGGTGAGGGTTGGGAGGCTATAGGGTGGACGGCGGGGCTGCAGATCAGGGTTGGGGGGCTGCGGGACGGACGGAGGGGCTATAGGTGAGGGTTGGGAGGCTATAGGGTGGACGGGGGGGCTGCAGATCAGGGTTGGGGGGCTGCGGGATGGACAGAGGGGCTATAGGTGAGGGTTGGGAGGCTATAGGGTGGACGGGGGGGCTGCAGGGCGGACGGAGGGGCTCTAGGTGAGGGTTGGGAGGCTCTAGGGTGGACGGGGGGGCTGCAGATCAGGGTTGGGGGGCTGCGGGACGGACGGAGGGGCTACGGGCCCGAGCAGGGGGCCGAGGGGCCGGAGCCCCGGGCCAGACGCCGCCGGCCGGGAGCCGTTTTGGGCGCGGGCCGGCCGCGCCGCGGGGCAGCCGCGCTGATGCCCCGCGCACCCCGCAGTGTCGCGGCGGGTGAAGTACGCCAGCCTGGGGGTGCTGGTGCTGCAGAACGCCTCGCTGGTGCTGAGCATCCGCTACGTCCGCACCCTGCCCGGGGAGCGGTTCCTGCCCACCACCGCCGTCGTCCTGGCCGAGGCGATGAAGGGCGGCGCCTGCCTCCTCCTCCTCCTCCTCCAGCACCGCGGTGAGAGACGGGGACCTGGGGGGACGCGGGGGGACACGGGGGGAGCTGAAAAGACGTTGGGGGGACACAGGAGGGGACGTGAGGGGGGACACAGGAGATGGGGGGACGTGGGGGACACGTGAAAAGATGGGGGGGACACAAGGGGATGTGAGGGGGGACGTGGGGGGACACAGGAGGGGACGTGGGGGGACACGTGAAAAGATGGGGGGATACAAGGGGACATGGGGGGGGACATGGGGGACACGTGAAAAGATGGGGGTACATAAGGGGACGTGAGGGGGGGACATGGGGGGACACAGGACATGTGGGGGGATACGGGGGGGAGGTGAAAAGACGTGGGGGGACACAGGAGGGGATGTGGGGGGACACATGAAAAGATGGGGGATACAAGGGGGCGTGGGGGGACACGGGGGGGACGTGGGGGGGAACTGGGGGGGACACAGGACACGTGGGGGGACACGGGGGGTGGTGAAGAGACGTGGGGGGATGTAGGAGGGGACGTGGGGGGACACAGGAGATGGGGGGACGTGGGGGACACGTGAAAAGATGGGGGGGACACAAGGGGATGTGACGGGGGACATGGGGGGGACACAGGAGGGGACATGGGGGGACACGCGAAAAGATGGGGGGATACAAGGGGACATGGGGGGGACATGGGGGACACATGAAAAGATGGGGGGGACGTGAGGGGGGACATGGGGGGACACAGGAGGGGACTGGGGGGACACAGGACACGTGGGGGGACACGGGGGGGAGGTGAAAAGATGTGGGGGGACACAGGAGGGGACGTGAGGGGATGTGGGGGGGGGGGACGTGGGGATGGGGGGACACAGGAGGGGATGTGGGGGGACACGTGAAAAGATGGGGGGATACAGGGGGACGTGAGGGGGGGATGTGGGGGGGACACAGGACACGTGGGGGGACACGGGGGGGTGGTGAAAAGACGTGGGGGGACCCGAGGTGGGATGTGGGGGGACGTGGGGGGGGGACACAGGAGATGGGGAGGACATGGGGGACACGTGAAAAGATGGGGGGGGGACAGGAGGGGACTGGGGGGGACACAAGGGGACACAGGACACGTGGGGGGGACACGGGGGGAGGTGAAAAGACGTGGGGGGACACAGGAGGGGCCGTCGGGGCCGCGGCCGACCCAGGGCCAGTTTTGTCCCCCCCCCCCGCCCCCTCCACCGCTGGGGACGAAGGGGACTGACCCCCGTCCCGCGTCCGTGCCCCCCCCCCCCCCCCCCCCGGCCCAGGCAGCGTGCGGCAGACGGCGGTGACGCTGCACGAGGCGGTGGTGGGACAGTTTGGGGACACGCTGCGCCTGGCCGTCCCCTCCCTCATCTACACCCTCCAGAACAACCTCCAGTACGTCGCCATCTCCAACCTGCCCGCCGCCACCTTCCAGGTGGGACGTTCGGTTTTGGGGACGTTTGGGGACACGGTGGGGCGCAGAGCCGGGGCGGGGGACCCCCGCGTCCCCACCCCGAACCCGCGGGGGGCCCCGTCTCGGTGGTCCCGGCCCTCTCCTTGTCGCCGTCCCCGTGTCCCCACGTCCCTCACCCCACAGGGGGGTCCCCGTCCCCTTGTCTCCGTCCCTGTCCCCGTCCCCACATCCCTCACCCCACTGTGGGGTCCTCGTCCCTGTCCCCACATCCCTGTCCCCATCCCCAGGTCCTTGTCCCCGTTTTCACGTCCCTCACCCCACAGGGGGGTCCCCATCCCCGTGTGTCCCCATCCCCGTGTGTCCCCATCCCCGTGTGTCCCCATCCCTGTCCCCACATCCCTCACCCCACTGTGGGGTCCCCGTGTCCTTGTCCCTGTCCCCACGTCCCCATCCCTGTCCCCATCCCCGTCCCCATCCCTCACCCCACAGTGGGGTCCCCGTCCCCTTGTCCCTGTCCCCATCCCCGGGTCCTTGTCCCCATTTTCACGTCCCTCACCCCACAGTGGGGTCCCCGTCCCTGTCCCCACGTCTCTCACTCCACAGTGGGGTCCCTGTCCCCGTGTCCTCGTCTCTGTCCCCATGTCCCCATCCCTGTCCCCACATCCCTGTCCCCATCCTCGGGTCCTTGTCCCCATTTTCACGTCCCTCACCCCACAGTGGGGTCCCCGTCCCCTTGTCCCTGTCCCCATCCCTGGGTCCTTGTCCCCATTTTCACGTCCCTCACCCCACAGTGGGGTCCCCATCCCCATGTCCTCGTCTCTGTCCCCATGTCCCCATCCCTGTCCCCACGTCCTTCACCCCACAGTGGGGTCTCCGTCCCCCTATTCCTGTCCCTATGCTGCCATCCCCATGTCCCCATCCCCATCCCCACGTCCCTCACCTCACAGCGGGGTCCCTGTCCCCATGTCCCCATCCCTGTCCCCATCCCCATGTCCTTGTCCCCGTCCCCCCATCCCTCACCCCGTAGTGAGGTCCCCATCCCCATGTCCCCATCCCCATCCCTGTCCTCATCCCTCACCCCACAGTGGGGTCCCCATGTCCTCGTCCCTGTCCCCATCCCCATGTCCCTGTCCCCATCCCCATCCCTGTCCCCCCGTCCCTCACCCCATAGTGAGGTCCCCATCCCCACATCCCCATCCCTGTCCCCCCATCCCTCACCCCACAGCGGGGTCCCCGTCCCCATGTCCCCATCCCTGTCCCCCCATCCCTCACCCCACGGCGGTGTCCCTGTCCCCCTATTCCTGTCCCCGTATCCCCGTCCCTCACCCACCCCACAGCGGGGTCCCCGTCCCCACAGCGCTCCCCCCACCCCTCTCCTTGGTCGTGACGTCCCTCCCCTCGTCCCCGTTTCTCCCCCCCCCCCGGTGGGTGACACCCCCCCCCCCCGCAGGTGACGTACCAGCTGAAGATCCTGACCACCGCGCTTTTTTCGGTGCTGCTGCTGGGGACGTCCCTCTCGCGGCTGCAGTGGCTCTCGCTCGCCCTCCTCTTCGCCGGGGTAGCCCTGGTCCAAGCCGAACAAGCCCGAGCCGCGCCGGGAGGTTCGCCGTCCCCCGCCGAAGGACCCCCCCAAAGTTACGCCGTGGGGTTGGCGGCGGTGGCCGCCTCGTGCCTCTCGTCGGGTTTCGCCGGCGTTTACTTCGAGCGGCTGCTGAAGACGACGGGAGGTTCCATCTGGGTCCGCAACGTCCAGCTGGGAGCCGTGGGGACGGCCGTGGGTTTGGCCGCCATGGTGGCCGCCGAGGGCTCGGCGGTAGCCGGCTTGGGTTTTTTTTACGGTTACAACCCGGCCGTTTGGGCCGTGGTGGTCAACCAAGCGGCCGGGGGGCTTTTGGTAGCCGTGGTGGTCCGCTACGCCGACAACATCTTGAAGGGTTTCGCCACCGCCCTCTCCATTTTGGCTTCCACCGTCGCCTCCGTCCATCTTTTCGGCTTCCGACCCCGCGGCCCTTTCCTGGCCGGCACCGCCATGGTCCTGGCCGCCGTCTACCTCTACGGCCGCCCTCGCGCCGCCAACGCCGCCGCCAACGCCGACGCCGAGGGACGGCAGCAGCAGCAGCAGGACGGCGGCGGCAAGTCAGTGGGGGCGTGAGGGGAGGGGGGGACGCCCCCCCCTCCCCCCCCGCCACCCCTCTCCCCCCTCCGCCGGTGTTTTGGGGGACGGGGGACGGGGGGAGGGGGTTTGGGGGGGGGTGGGCGGAGACCCCGGTGGGGTTCGTTAGCGGGGGAGGGGGGTCCGGTGAGGTTCGTTAAGCGATGAGGGAGCCGAAGGTTCGTTTTGGTGGCGGTGGGGGACCCATTAGGGTTCGTTAGGTGGCCGTGGGACACCCATTAAGGTTCGTTAGGTGGTGGGGACCCATTGGGGTTCGTTAGGTGGTGGTGGGGACCCGTTAAGGCTCATTAGGTGGTGGGGACCCATTAAGGTTCATTAGGTGGTGGTGGGGGTCCTGATGGGGGTCATTAGGGGGTGGGGGACCCATTAGGGCTCGTTTGGTGGCCATGGGACACCCATTAAGGTTCGTTAGGTGGTGGGGACCCATTGGGGTTCGTTAGGTGGTGGTGGGGACCCGTTAAGGCTCATTAGGTGGTGGGGACCCATTAAGGTTCGTTAGGTGGTGGTGGGTGTCCTGATGGGGGTCATTAGGGGGTGGGGGACCCATTAGGGCTCGTTTGGTGGCCATGGGACACCCATTAAGGTTCGTTAGGTGGTGGGGGACCATTGGGGTTCGTTAGGTGGTGGTGGGGACCCGTTAAGGCTCATTAGGTGGTGGGGACCCATTAAGGTTCGTTAGGTGGTGGTGGGGGTCCTGATGGGGGTCATTAGGGGGTGGGGGACCCATTAGGGCTCGTTTGGTGGCCGTGGGACACCCATTAAGGTTCGTTAGGTGGTGGGGACCCATTAAGGTTCGTTAGGTGGTGGTGGGGGTCCTGATGGGGGTCATTAGGGGGTGGGGGACCCATTAGGGCTCGTTTGGTGGCCGTGGGACACCCATTAAGGTTCATTAGGTGGTGGTGGGGACCCATTGGGGTTCGTTAGGTGGTGGTGGGGACTCGTTAAGGCTCGTTAGGTGCTGGGGACCTAATGGGGCTCGTTAGGTGCTGGGGAGCCGGAGCTGAAGGTTAATGAGGCGCCAGGAATCCACTGGGGGTTCGTTAGGTGACAGGGACCCCTCGGGGCTCGTTAGGGGTCAGCCCGCCTCGTTAGTGGGGGGCCGGGGGCACAGAGGGGCCCCTCCTGGGGCGGGGGGGAGGGGCAGAATGTACAGATTTTATAGGGGGGGAGGGGAGGGAGGGGACACAGCGCGTTTTTAACTGTGAATCGGGGCTAATAAAGGCAGATTTGGTTAACGGCCGCGTGCTGGGGCGGGCACTAACCCCACTAACCTCCGCGAACCGAGATGTATGGAGTCCATAGGGGGACCCCTCCCCCCCCAGTGCCATAAAGACCCTCCCCCGGGTGCCATAGGGACCCCCCAGGGGCATATAGGATCCACAGGGGCCCCCTGAGAGTATATAGGACCCCCCTGACGGTGTATAGGATCCACGGCAAGACCCCCCAGGGCCATACAGTGTCCATAGGGGCATATAGGATCCATAGGGCCCCCCCCCCCCAAATATAGGATCCATAGGAGCCCCCCAAGGATACAAAGGAGCCCTAAGCCCCCCCTGAAGCTGTATAGGGAGCCTCCCCCAGGCCATGTAGGATCCATAGAGGCATATAGAATCCATAGGATGCACCCTGAGGGTATACAGGGCCACCCCCCCCTATGGGCATATAGGATCCACAGAGGCATATTGAATCCACAGGGCCCCCCCAGGGGGATATAGGGCTCCCCTGGTGGTGTATAGGATCCACAGGGAGCCCCCCCCCAGGGCCATACAGCATCCATAGGGCCCCCCTGAGGGTATATGGGGCCCCCGCACAGCCATATAGGATCCACAGGTCCCCCCTGAGAATATACAGGGCCTCCCTTGATGGCGTATAGGATCCATAGGGGGCATGTAAGATCCACAGAGGCGTATAGAATCCATAAGCCCCTCCTGCGCACATATAGGACCCCCCGGGGCCGTATAGGATGCCCAGGGCCGCCCTCAGCCCCGGGGTCTCTCTCTCTTGCAGGTCTCCCTCCAAGGACAAGGGCTCCTGACGGGATCGACCCCCCCCGGGCCCTATAGGGCCCATACGGACCCACCGCGCTCTATAGGGGCCGCAGCCCCCTCCCGCCAGGCCCTATAGACGCCCCCGCCCCCCCCCCCCCCATCGGGGCTCCCAGCCCCCTGCCCGGTCCTACAGGGGCTGCGTGGGTTCCCCCCTCCCCGTCCCCGCGAGTATCGGGTTCGAGGCCGGTTTTTTTGGGTGAATTAAGACGATTTCGGTCAAGCTGCGCGCTCCCGGCAGGAGTGTTGGAGAGGGGAGGAGCCCTCTGCGCGCGCGCCGCCCGGCCCCGCCTACCCGCCCCCTTCCCATTGGCCGAAAAGCAGGAAACCACCGAGGGGAGGCGGGTTTTATTGGTCCTGGAGCGGCCGCGCGACGTCACTTCCGCCCGCTCCGACAACACCGCCGCACAAACCATCGAGAGGAGCCTCCCGGCGGCCTAGAAGGGCCGCAGGTGGGTGGAAAGAGCGGCCGCTCTCTCCTCTTCCCACCGCTCCCAGTCCGTCCCAGTGCTCCCAGTTCCCCACCACACGCACACACACCCACACCCACACGTCAGCGCAGGAGGCAGGCGAGCACCCAGCACCCCAGCGTCACCCAGTGGCTCGCCCAGTTCAGCTCCGACCACTTGCGGATGGTGTACGACATCCCGTAACCCTGGTGGAGGAGGGGGGGGGGGAAGGACACGCAAAATGGCGGCTGGGAGGGGGGGAAGAAGGGTTTTGGGGTGATTTTGGGGTTTTTTGGGGTCGCCCACCTGCTCCTCGACAGCATCGTCGGCCTCCATGTCGAAGAGGGCGCCCAGGTAGGAGAGGTGGAAGAGGGCGACGGCCCCCAGCGCCCCATTCAGCCCCCGCACCCACAGCGCCTGCGGGAAACGGGGGATTGGGAGGGGTGGGGTGGAGTCAGGGGTGGGTGGGGACACGCCCCGACCCCGCCCCGACCCCGCCCTGACGCGCTCACGTCCTTGTGGCGGTGGGGGCAGCCGGGGGGGCAGCGCTTGGAGAGGACGCAGGCGTCAAAGATGGCGGCCAGGCGCTTCCGGAGCACTGGGGAGGGGACAGGGGGCGTGGTCAGCGCTTGGCCACGCCCCCACCACGCCCACAGGTCTGCCCACCCCTGCCAGGCTCCACCCACTCTCTTTAGGTTCTGCCCATGTTCTCCAGGCTCCGCCCACATCTGCGTTTAGCCCTGCCCACACGTTGTAGCCCCCACTCAAAGCTCTCCAGGCTCCCCCCACAGCCCCATTTAGCCCGGCCCACACCTTATAGGCCCCGCCCACACCTTATAGGCTCCACCCAAAACCCTCAGCTGCCCCCAGCCCCATTTAGCCCCACCCACACCTTCTAGGCCCCACCCACACTTTCTAGACTCCACCCAAAGCCCCCTTTATCCCCACCCACCCCTTCCAGGCTCCACCCACACACCCCTGTAGCCCCACCCACCCCATTTCCAGGCCCCACCCAGACCCCCCTTTATCCCCACCCACCCCTTCCAGGCTCCACCCCCCACCCCTTAGCTCCACCCACCCCATTTCCAGGCCCCACCCACCCCTTTGAGGCCCCACCCACTCATACCCCCAAAGCTCTTAAGCCCCACCCACACTTCCCAGTCCCCTCCCACCCCTCATGTCCCCACCCCATTCCCTTTGTCCCCGCCCCCATTCCCCAGGCCCCGCCCCCAGCCTTAAAGGGCCAGCGCTGACCGTGCTCCACATAGGTGATGAGGCCGAGGGAGAGGAGGACGGCGGCCAGGTGGAAGCTGAGACCCTGGGGGGGGGGGGGGGGGGGGGGTTGACATGACATGGGGGGGGTCAGCGGGGTTTGGGGGGGGCCCGGGAGAGGTTTGGGGGGGTCGGGGAGGGGTTTGGGGGGGTCAAGGGGGGGGTTTGGGGGGGATCAGATGGAGTTTGGGGTGGTCGGGGGGGGTTGCTGGGGATCAGGAGGAGTTTGGGGGAGGTCAGGAGCGGTTTGGGGGGGGTTGGGGGGGTCAGAGGGGGTTGGGGGGGGGTCAGAGGGGGTTTGGGGGGGGGTCAGGAAGGGGTTTGGGGGGGTGACTCACGTGGAGGAGAGCGCTGGCCGCGTAGGTGCCCAGCACGGCGGCGAAGGTCCCCAGTTGTCGGGCGGTCTGAAAGACGTCTGTCGCCGCCGGGCGCCCCCCCCAGTTAAACCAGTAGCGGAACCCTTCCCCGGTCCCATTCCCGGTCGCCCTTCCCAGCGCACTCACAGGTGTGGAGCCAGCGGGACATGGGCAGGTTCCAGTTGGTGACGACGTCGGCCATGGATCGCGGCAGTTCCACCCGCAGCGGCCGCGACACCGCCAGGTCCCTACGGCGGACGCCGGCGTCACCGGTGCTGGTCGGGGGGATCCCCATTCCCAAAAATCCCCCCCAGCCCCCCCCGCCCTGTTCCTCACCAGTGGAGGTGGTCGTGGTGGAAGGAGGCGCCGGATCCGGCCAGGGTGGCGGTGGCCTCGGAGAGGAAAGCCACGAAAAAGTTGCTGAAGTGGAAGGAGAGGGCGCTCTCGTAGGCGCGGAGCCACCTGGGGGGGGGGGGAGGTTGGATTTGGGGGACACACCCCCCCCCCGAGTCGCTTCTGGCCCCCCCGCAGCCCCCCAACATCCCTGCCCATCCAGATCCTCACACCCCCGTGTTCCCCCAAAATCCCCGTGCCCCCCCCCAAAACTCCTACATCCCACCCAAAACTCCTGTGCCTGCCCAAACACCCCTGCACCCCCCCTGCGCCCCCCCCAAAACCCCACATCCCACCCCAAAACCCTCTGTGCCCCCCAAAACCCCCACATCCCTCCCAAACCCCCCTGTGGCCCCCCCGAAACCCCCACACTCCCCCCCAAACACCCTGTACCTGCCCAACCCCCCTGCACCCCCCCCATATCCCCCCTATGCCCTCCAAAACCCCCCACATTCCCACCAAGCCCCCGTGCCCCCCCCAAACCCCCCACATCTCCCCAAACACCCCACAGCCCCCCCAAAACCCCCCTGTATGCCCCCAAATCCCCCATAACACCCCAAACCCCCCCATGCCCCCTCAAAACCCCCCACAGCACCCCAAACACCCCCTATACACCCGCCAAAACCCCCCCGTATCTCCCCAAAAACCCCCCATGCCCCCCAAACCCCCCCTGTATCCCCCCAAACCCCCCCATGCCCCCCCAAATCCCCCCAAACCCCCCATGCCCCCTCAAACCCCCCACATCCCCCCAAACACCCCCTATACACCCCCCAAACCCCCCCATGCCCCCCCCATATCCCTCCAAACCCCCCATGCCCCTCAAAACCCCCCTGTGCCCCCCCAAAACCCCCAACATCCCCCAAACCCCCCCCGTATCCCCCCAAAACCCCCCATGCCCCCCCATATCCCCCCAAATCCCCCATGCCCCCTCAAAACCCCCCTGTGCCCCCCCAAAACCCCCCACATCCCCCCAAACACCCCCTATACACCCCCCAAAACCCCCCCATATCCCCCAAACCCCCATGCCCCCTCAAAACCCCCCTGTGCCCCCCCCAAAATCCCCCTGTGCCCCCCCAAACACCCCC